>NC_136483.1:25711877-25731877 GCF_053919585.1 Euprymna scolopes | reverse complement strand
TTGGAATACAAACCAAACTGTTTGAAGGAGCCCTTCAGATTGTTCTTGAACCGTTTCCCCTGTCTTTCTGCGCATCTTTTTTTTTCTGCTACAATAACTGATATTATACTGATATTATACTGATATTATACTGGGGTTCTTCACGTTCTACATTCCTTTCAGCTTTCTGGCAAGTTCAGTGTATTTGCTTCGTTTTTATTGTCTCCCTTTGATTTTTACACGGCAAACTGTAAAATTTAGTGAACACGGGAATTTGAACAGAATTTTGAACAGAACTTTTTATTTAATCAATGGAGTATACTCTCGTTCCGGCGGTCATGGCTGAGTAGAAGTCTTAAGTAATTCGCAATTTGATTGTCGCTCGCACTGAGGATTGACCCTTCAAACTCCAGAAGAGTGTAAATTACAACTGAATGTTACCAAGTACTTTATCCACTATGCCACGCCTCCTTACTACTTATTCCCGAGTTCTACAGAAAAATTACTGAGTTTTATAAGATACACACGAGAAAGATTTGTGATTACATTAACTGAAACGTTACGAAAATAACACTCAAAATGAGATCAGTAGTCCAAAAAATCCAAATACTACGAATAACCGACCCCTTATCTCATAAATTTGTCCCCCAAAATATTTTGATATTACTTAAGACTTTTACCTGGCCATTGATGACAGAACGAGAGGATTATATCTCCATGCATTAAATAAAGTTCCGTTCAAAATTCCGTGCAGATTCCCAAGTTCAACATAAAGATTTCTGAGTTCGATAGAAAAATTTCCGAGTTCGATAAAATATACAGGTACCTTAGGAAGATCGGAGGTTAAATCGACTGAAACGTTGTGAAAATAATACTCCAGATGGGAATAATAGTCAAAAGAATCCAATTTCCACCATAACCGATCATCACGGTGTTTTTCACTTGATACTCATTAACTCTTACCTGCGCTTTGATAAGCGGTGACTCTAACAAATAAATTAGTAGCAGTTGAAATTTATTGAACTGTTTACATATGAACATATTGCAATTTGTATATGATGCAATTGCAATCAAATAAAGATGAAACATAACTACTGATAAATTACAACGGCTGTTTTAAAATAATGTTTTTCCTCATATTCCTTGTCATAAAATCGATTAAACAATCACTTTTAACATTTGCTAATATTTATATTTCCCGATTAAATTAAAGGTCTTATTGCTAAAGCAAATGGTGATGGATGATACTATGAAGAATGAGTCAGTGGACTGAGAGGAAGATGAGAAGGGGAGAACGAAATGGCAACAAGAGAGAGATTATTGAGCAGAAGCAAGGGTGGGGTAAGGTGAAGATGTTAATGTAATCTTTTAAAACGCTTTTTCGCTCCAAACAAGGCACATTCCCACTTGGAAGTAAAGGGTTACTATTTGGGATCATGTCTAACATAGCATTGTACAAAGTTAAGCAAGGAGATGTCTATTCACATTACATTTAAAGTTCTGCCAGTTTGTACAGTCAGGAAACAGAGAAAGAATTTCAAAGTTTAACAGCCAGACGGAAGAAACTATTAGAGTAAAAGCTTTACAGTATCAAGGGACCTCAAGTGTAAAAAGGTGGAATTTTGTTGCTTGTCGGGTTTATGGGGAGTATTTACATCTAATCGGCACACGTGCTAAGAATTCATCAGAGTACATTCCATGAAACTACTTGTAAAACAAGTACAGAGATGAAATATTTGCGACGATGGGTTGGAGCTTGGCCTAGAATCCGGGACCTATAAGGTGCGATACCATTTTATGGACCCTGTCTTAGAGTGTAAGGCTAGTGGCAGATTCACGGGTCCAGATGTGACAACAATACCTCATGCATAGCGAATTGTGGCTTTGTAAAGATATTGCATCTATTGTGGTGTAAGTAATCTAGCACGGCAGGAGTACCCCTTCTTTGCAACAGCCTTGGCAATGTTCTCAATGTATTTGTTCCAATTCATGTTGCATGTGAATGTTAAGCCGATGAGTTTGAAGGATGAGCTCTCAGGTAGGGTGTTATTCTATTCATAATCCCGATTTCTGAAAACCTTTGAAAAAGAACCTTTTGCTAATAACATGCCAGATAAAACGTTACCAATTGAAGTACTTCTATACACGTGTATAAAATTATAATGGGTTTTTCTATTAGAGTATCCATTTGGTCTTTTAATGCTTCTTTAAAAGTATCACCAAATCGCTTTGCTACACCGTATCTTTCTAGATAATACGACATGAATGTAAGCTACAATTTTGAATTTACTGAATTGTGTATCTATATCCGATACTACAAAATCCGCGATTCTGGAAGATGCAGAAGAATTTTTACCCTTAAGTATCTCTGGCCATTTAGTGAAAGTATCCACAACAACTACGCAATAGAACTTGTCAGTTAGCTCAGCAAAGTCAATATAATTCTCAGCGAGGACTCTTAAATTTTAGGTTAGTATTTGAGCTTTCTGCTGGTAACTCACATCCTTTACATGATTTAACTGTATTATCAATGTCCGGATCTATATTTGTCTAGTATATGTAACTTTGCAGGAAAATCTTCATCCGTTACTCCCAAAATGAACCCTCGTAGAATACGTTTTGGTAATATCGCCGGAATGACCAACCGATACATAGTCGCAAATGGAATATGCCCCCGAAATGTGTAGATTCTCATCTATTAAGACCTTTTAAAAATTTTATATAATCATCATGTATCGTCCTTGATTTTATATTGCTTGATGTTCTCTTACGATAGTACTTTTCACCTAAACGGCTTTTGTAGATAGGTTATTACCGTCTCCTCGAAAGATTCCCCAGCTTTCGTTATTACTTTAGACATCCTGTCCGCATGACTGGTCTTTGAAGATAAATATTATGTTTATGAGAATGCTTTTCCATCGCTATAATCTATTAGACACATGTGTAGATAGACTCTTTTTCAAACAGTAAATTGTTTAATAAGGTGTGTAATATGAATCTTTTTTTTATGCACAAAACGGTGAAACTTCTTAATGTTTTTTTCCTATTTGTAACTGGCAAGTGTGTACGAGAAGCATGTGTTATCGGCTTCAGCGAATCGTCATCCATTTTTTGTAAAATACCAGATTTGATGCCGAATGAATTCACATCGTAAGATACGAATAATGTGCGTTCATTCAGAATCATAAATAGTTAAAGAGAAATGTAACAGAGCGCATATGGACGCGTATGAAAAGCGTAAGTGCGCTCGGTTTGCATCTGAACAATAAGAAAAAGACATCACGTAGTTCAGGAGAAACAAAGCTGACGCATAAGGAGACGGACGTGTAAAGTGATGGCGAAAATGAGTCGGCTGTGGCCAGCGTGCGGTCAGAAGAAAGAGAAATGCAGCCAGGTTAGATGGATATATGGCAGACAGAAAAATTTTAAGTAGTATCCCGATGCCGACGGGATTTATTTATTTTTGTTTGTTTGTTTGTTCCTTTTCGACAGTGCCAGACGGCGTTGGGTCCGAGAGAAGTTTAAACTGTAACGAATACGGTTTGAGTGTAACGGCCACGCTACATTAATAATACATTTATTTCCTTAAATAACCCTTAGCTTCTTGCTGTCCAAATTCAGTATTTATGTTCCTTCATTAATTCGTTTACAGGCATTCGTATGTTGTGCTACTTGTGATTAATAGCCAGCAACATTCACTCTGAGCCACGGAGGAATATCAGATTTACAAGTGGTCCCCAGTCACATGTGTATCCCTGAGATGGAAACAGCAGGTTTTTGCAGTCTTGTAACAATGTGTCGATGTCCTCCTTTATGCAGCACTGGTATTCCTCAATGAACTTTTATCTGGTACAGATCAGGTTCAACGTTGCTTAACTTCGATGATCTAATAAAAACCGGTGTATCAACATGATTATGCCGTAATACATTATAGTACTAGGTAAAACCAAGGAAACACTGCAAAGGTGATATGACGATGGCATATATTCTGACTCGGGTTTTATCCCATTCTTGTCAATTATGTTTTTTAGATATTTAATTTATTTCATAAAAAACGCACATTTGCCTTCTTTTAGTTTGAAACCAAAAACGTGTGTATGTGCGCTTTATGTAGCTCTTTAGTTTTACCAATCATTAAGATATCATCTCAATAGGCTGTTGTAAACTGTAGATCACTCAATAAGTTCAGGTCTCTTGCCTGCTGAAATACCTTTACTTGAAACGGTAGACTTTCAGTGTATTTATACAAAGCAAAACCGGGTAATCTTCCTCTACCGTAATCTGCAAATATGCAGCGTATAGTTTCGAAAAATCTTTATTTTACTTATCTTCGCGAATGTTTGGATTATAGTTATCTCTCAATGCCTTATTTAATCCTATTGAAGTGTCTGCGAATACTGGAATTTATTTATTTACACACACTTTCAATAAGTCCTTTTAACTATATTCAACTCTTGATAAAACTTTCATTTTCTTGGGCCTATATAATTCTAAGTTGATTTTCTCCAGACACAAATTGGCTGATTCACATATCTTAATCACATTGTAACATCTATTAAGCCTCATAGAAAAACAAAAAACAAATTCTATTTAATTCTTACATTTATCGGCGGAAGCTTTAGTATTTACATCTTGACAAAAAGAATTCATAGATAAATCCAACAGTTGAAATTTATACAGCTCTGCTGTGTCTAGTAGATTATCCGAATTATTCATCACCCATACTTTTAATTTTAATATTTTTCCTTGAGGTGTTAATGTCGTTAGCATTGTGTGTTCGAATTTGATTTGCTCTCCTGTTTTGCTGCTGTTAGAAAGATTGCTATTTAAGTTATGTTAGATGAATGTTGGTGATGTCAAGGTAACTTTTTTCTTATTGATGATATAAGAGATTTTGTCTTGTTTGTGAGGTCACAGATTTTCTTGTTGATAGTAGCAGGAAGATTATTTCTTGTTGATTCTCGGAGATATTTAATTATTGTACCTAGTTACAATGCCTCCCCACGGGACAGAGTTAGACACCAGGGTGGTTTTTTAATGTGGAGAAAAGGAACAAAAATTAAAAATTGTCTCAGTCGTGAAGGATTTTCCTCCACTGACAGAAAACAAGAAATTAAAGTGTAGCATCTGAAGAACAGATGCTACACTGTAGACGCCGGGGAGATTTATTATTGTTGGTGAGGTTATAAAAATGTGTTATCGTATGTAATGTTAGGCAGACTACGTACAGGAAAAATGTATTTGCCCGTGGAGTGACTGTTATTTCATGGTTGAGCAGAGTATCTGACGGTTGTTAATTCTTCAGATCGACAGATCAAGAACAAGGATATTATAAACCGAACGAGGCTCCAGAGTGGGGAGGTTCGCCGGTATATGAGTTCGTTTATGCTTTTCCGATCGAATGTTCAACAGTTATTTTGGTAACTCAGAACAACTGTCACAGCATGATAGCTTGACCCTGATCCTCCACAGAAAGACAAGGTTGGTCAGTCGCTTCAGCTTTCTTCACTCTCCACGGGAGTCCACGAATCATGAGTAAGTTGCTGGAATCCATATTAAATAGAGAAATAGTCAACCACCTCAGCAGAAATAATCTGCAATATGGTTTCCGTTCTGCTATATCAACAGCAGATGTGCTAACGGTTACATCTCATAGGATTAGTGAATCTTGGACAAAGGCTTCCTTTCTAGGGCAATTGCTCTTGACATATCAAAAGCCTTCGATAAGGTATGGCATAAAGGCCTACTTCACAAGATTTCTAGCTACGGTATAACTGAAAATGTTTTCTCAATTATTAAATCATTTCTCTCTGATAAGCTCATAAGAGTAGTGTTTGATGGACAGAAATCAGAGGCCCTCAGTATTAATGCAGGAGTTCCTCAAGGATCCATCCTGGGCCCAACTCTCTTTACATCAATGATCTCTCAAAACACATACTTCGTTGACATCTATGCTTATGACATGACCATCTACAGTAACACATCAAAGGCCGTAAATGACAAAGTTTTCTCTGATTCTCTCTCCTCTAATCTTGCGTGCGTGGTACAGTAGAGAAAGAGGTGGCTGGTTACTTTTAATGCATCCAAAACCAAGCTTATATCTTTACATCATCAACGCTCTGATCCCCATCTGGCATCAATTGAAATCGATGGCTCTCGTCTTGGGGCAGCTCCATGTTTTGACAAGCTTCTGGGATTGACCTTTACTCCTGACCTGAAATGGAACACATACATCAAGTCTGGTGCCAAGGTCGCTGGACAAATGGTGGGATCCTTCTACCGCTCCAGTACATATCTCACTACTGATGCAACTCTCTATCTATATAAAAGCCAAGTACGTCCAAGGATGGAATACTGCTGCCACATCTGAGCAGGAGCTGCTAAAAAAGCCTATCATGCCTTGACAGAGTACAAAATAAACTTCGTGGCATAGTGGGGGGTGCTTTTCTCTTCTCTGCAACCTCTCTCCCACAGAAGAGACGTTGCGAGCCTGTCTTTGTTTTATCATTATTTCCAGGGCAAGTGCTCGTCTGAGCTCAAATCTTTGCCCCCCTCGCCAATCTTTTACGAAAAACACCCGTCTAGCTGAAATCACTGTCAAGAATTTTCCCCACTTTTTATATATGTCTAAATCAAAACGTAGATTCCATAAACAAAGCTTCCTTCTTAGAAAAGCACGCCTATGGAATTCTCTTCCGTTTGCCTGTTTCCCACCTGACTACAATTTGGGTGTCTTCAAGTCCAACATACACAATTTTCTGATAAACCACCTCCTTAAGTAAGACACTTTATCTAATCTTCGTTGCTGACGATTACTACGACATTATCCGATTGATTTCTGTACACACAATAACTCTCCGAGTGGCTTCCGGGCCTTGATAAGTGGTAACTACTATGTAAAAAAAAACAAAAAAAACTTTTCACTACCATTCTAATATTCATTGTAGTATTTTTGCCTTGTTGATTAGAAATTAAACAACACTCCCACTAACTGTAATACACCGCAACCTCATAATTCTAATACAATCAACTTATTCTATTGTTATTATTATTATTATTATTATTATTATTATTGTTATTATTAATATTATTATTATTATTATTTCTCTTGTCTTTAACAATGTCTGTTTAAATGAAAAATGTTGCCTATATATATGTATACATATATATACACATATATATACATATATATATATACATATATATAATTATAAAACT
Source organism: Euprymna scolopes (assembly GCF_053919585.1). Taxonomy (NCBI): domain Eukaryota; kingdom Metazoa; phylum Mollusca; class Cephalopoda; order Sepiida; family Sepiolidae; genus Euprymna; species Euprymna scolopes. The sequence continues at coordinate 25,724,680 of NC_136483.1, read as the reverse complement.
CAAATGACCTTGTAACGGGTGTTGTAACCCACATCTGGTTTACGACTTCCGGTTGCGCATGCGTACATAAACATAAACCCATAACAGCGTAAATAAATAAACACAAATCGCTACTTTTCCAGAATTTGACCTGCGGACATAAATATTAACGTTATTATTTAGAAATTATTATTTAACATGGGAAGTTCAGCCTAACAAAAGTCGTCACAGTGCTTGTTTACAATGGACGCGAAGGTAAGATAATCTTCGTTGTCGCGTTTCTTCAGGTTTAAGCACTTTCATCTCTTGCGAATAAGTGTCGTATTAGGACCGAAAAGTAGCAGGACCTTTTCGGCATTGCTCTACTCTTGGAAATTAATAGTAAATGAGTCTTCGTATCTCCTATGAAAAGCACCAGACGTCTTATCCTACTCCAATGCATAGGTGAACGTTACAATAAAATTCCATACGATGTTTTGGGAAAAATCCGTACTGTTATCACGGTGTTCTGTCCTGTTCAACAGTTTTAAAAACAGTTCCTCTTGTCCCTTCTGTTAACGTCAGAGTTTCTCCTCTAATAAATTTGTTGCCACTGTTGCTGTGTATGTTCTTGTTCGGACAGTTGTTTTTATCCTATTTCTTCCAGCTCTTTGTGGAATTGCTGGAAAAATTGTGGTTGTTGAATTTTTTACTAGAGCTGTCTATTTTACTCTTTTAAATTTTCCTCCGTTTTTGATTGCCTTGAACCCATCTATGTTGAATATCTTCTCTAAGCCAACGACATAGATATTTTCTTTTTTCCTTTTTATCTTTCTCTTTTTTTGAACAGTGGAAGGGGAAAGAAAACTCGGAGGGGAACAAAAGAGATGGAAAAATACCCTCTTTCTCTTCCTTATTTGTGTGTGAAGACTGTAACTTTCTTTTTTATCACTTGTTTCTTTTTTAGGTGTACGCATTGAAAGTAAAATTACAAATGAGGAATCTTTTTCCCCCAAAAGATTTACTGTGAAACAACATGGCCTTTTGACCTTATAGTTAGAGTTGTAGTAGTCAGCTAGCTTGCAAGAAAAAATATTTTCATCTCTTTTTCTTGTTTGAAAAACAAAAATGTCTCCTTCAACAACAGTCAGAAAATTATTAGCAGGCACCTCTGAGGAGAAAACATCTAGAACAAATAAAATGTTATATTCCAAATTCCTAGGTTTTTTTTTGTTCTTTTTGACAACTTGCATAACTTGTTAGCACAGAAAACAATCTTTCGTTTGCAATGAATTAACTTCAACGTAAAGGCGTGGGCGAAATTAGGTCAACACTTTAAACGTGGACAGTTCTTTTTTAATTATTAAACTTCACGGCTTACAAAAAACCTGTGTAACTAAAGTCTGTTTTTTTTTTTTTTAACTTTTTTCAAGATGTGAACAAGGACGATGGTACTTACAATTTGAAGAAATATATCAATAAATATACTTATGTTAAGAGTTTAACTTTTCCTTATTTGAATTCTTTTTTTTCCTTTTTAATGGCTGTCCGTTATTACTTTTGTCTATGGGGCTTTCGAGAAAATCTTTTTCTTCCCTTTCAAGTTAACGCCGGCCGGGTTGTTATTTTGTGAATTTCTCGCGTAATTTCTTTTCGAATTTTCAACTGTTATTTTTAGATTCGAATTCCTTCATCGATATGCGGTATGACTGTTGAACAAGAAGGCGCAAAAACAGTGAAACTCCGCCCAACTGAAGAATAAGTAATGTTAGGACTCTCTCCCTTTGACTCCCGGGTCCAGACTGACTGAAAAACAGAACCTGCTTACTGCAAATGTCGCTAGTCAATCGTCAGAATCTGTATGGGTGTTACCTCAACACATGTGTACGACGTACTTAATAAAATATGAATAAAATATTATAAATGCCAATTAAGTACATCTTTTTTTTTTTCACCCCAAACAAGGCACATTGCCACTTTGGTGTAGGGGGCTACTATCAGGGGAAACATCTACTGGGGTACTATGTAGGGATTTGGGCAGCGAGATGTTGGTTCACGTTGCACTTGAACTTATGCATGTCAGTACAGTTGGGGAAGCAGTGACCTGGAATGGAATTCCAAAGTCTAGCAGTTCTGGGGAAGAAACTACTGGAGTAGAAAGATCTTTTACATCTAGGGATCTCTACAGTGTGAGGGTGGGATTTTGCAGCTTGTCGGGTCTCTCGAGGGTGTTTACGTCGTGGGGGCACAAGTGCTTGCAGTTCATCAGAGCATTCACCATTATAATACTTGTAGAACAGGCAAAGGGATGCAACGTTTCGACGATGGGACAGAGGCTGAAGCTTAGATGCCAGTTTAGGGCCTATCAGATTTGCGACTCTCTTTTGAACCCTGTCAAGGAGCGAGAGACTAGTAGCCGATGCACCAGCCCAAATATGACAGCAATACTCCATACATGGGCGAATAGTGGCCTTGTAGAGGTACAGGATACTTTCGGGTGTTAGAAGTTTTCTAGCACGGTAGAGAGAGCCCACCTTCCTCGCAGTGGCCCTGGCAATACCCTCGATGTAATTGTTTCAACTAATGTTTCCTGTGAACGTTAGGCCAAGGAGCTTGAAAGACGTACTCTCAGATAAAGAGTCGTTGGCCATTGCTATAGGTGGTAGAGAAGGTTTCTTGTAATTATTGAATGAAACCAGTTTAGTCTTGGCGGCATTGAACGTGACCATCCATTTTTGTCCCCATTCCACTACTGATTGGAGGTCATCCTCTAGTGTTTCTGCCATTACTTTAGATATATGTTCATTTGTTTTCCTGTCATGCCTGCTATAGAGTGTGGTGTCATCAGCATATATACCCATCTCAGAGGCAATTTTGTCGGGGAGGTCATTTATGAATATCAGGAACAGCAGAGGTCCAAGGATAGATCCCTGGGGCACTCCCGCATTTATATCATATTGTTTAGATGTACGACCGTCGAGGACAACCTGGATTTTTCTCTTATCTTAGAAGGATTTAATTCTGTTAAGTATTCTACCAGTGCTACCGTATGATCTAATCTTCCTGAGGAGACCCTCATGCCATACCCTGTCAAAAGCCTTAGATATATCTAGAGCTACCGCTCTGCCCTCTCCCGCTTTGTCCAGTGAATGGTATATGCGTTCAGAGATTACAGTGAGGATGTCTGCCGTGGAACGGGCTTGTCTAAATCCATATTGTTGGTCGGTCAGAAGTTTAGCATCTGTAAGGTGCTGGACTAGAGCATGGTTAATTAAGGTCTCAAATATTTTGGCAAAAAGTGGGAGGAGGCTAATAGGGCGATAATTTAATGGGTCAGTTCTTTCGCCAGAATTCTTGAATACTGGTACCACAGTTGATTATATAGTTAATTAATATATTGCACCACTACAATGAATCTATTTCTCTATTTATATCTAAAATCTCAATAACTCACTTTGATAATCCATGTTTATCTAAACTTCATAAGATTAACATTGCTAATCACGTCTGAATATTTCATTTACAGTCTATCTATCTCATCAATCTGTATAATAATGTATATTTAACGTTTTCTATTTAACTATCTATCGGATTATATCTAGACCTTACACACACACACACACACACACACACACACACACACACACACACACACAAACATATATATATATCAATCTTGTAATTTATAGGTCTGTCATTTTAACAATCTACTATATTTCTAAATCATAATCATATGTCTTTCCTAATCCTAAATCCTTTAATAAATAAATTGAATTTGCTAATCAATGGTGGACCCCTAAATACGAAAGCCTTACGCCGGTTGTCAACTGGTCAATTTTATGTAATTCATAGAGGATTAAGCATAGATGCAATCTATGTCTGGAAGAAAAAACTAGAATACTTAAGTATGAACATACAAACATATTAAATAAAAGAGATGAATTGATGATCAAATGCAGGCATAGACATGAATATAAAATCATAATTCCTGAAAAAAAATCTATCTATTCGTTATAGCCATCTGTATTTGGTGAGAAGGGGAGATCTAGCAGATTCGTTTATTGGAATATATTTTTTTTTATGTGAGCAATAGAGAAATTTCTCTAATTATTTTTTCTGCATTACAGAATGGGGGTTTTAAGGTTTTTATTATGGACAAACTAATAGAGAATTGCAGAAAGATAGACTACCACCTGGGGTTCATATTTGGAATAGTGTCTAAAAGGGGATTGTGGGGAGCTGAATAGCGAGATGTTTGTTAACAGTACATTTAAACTTCTGCATGTTAGTACACTCAGGGAAGATTGAAAAAGGACTAAGTTCCCATGTCCAACAGTTTGAGGGAAGAAACTATTAAAATAGAAGGATTTCCTGCATATAGCGGTCTCAAAATGAAGAGGTGGAATTTTGCTTATTTTCAGGTTGATCGTATGTATGTCAGTCTAATGGGAAAAAGTGCCATGAGTTCATCAGAGCACAGTTCTGTTAAAATGCTTCTAAAACAACAGTGCAACGATAAAACAGTTGTTGGAGGTTGACCAATACTGCGGGACTTATTTTATTTTTATTTGATTTTATACTCTTTCTTAGACCCTGTCTACGAGGAGAGAGACTAGATATAAATGCACTAGCCCAAATTTGGTAACAATATTCCATGCATGAGTGAATGTACCATCCACTCATGCATGGAATATTGTTATGAAATATTCATAGAGATATATATCTTAGGTGTGAGTAATTTTCTAGCACGGTAGAGGGAACCTACCTTATTGCAGCAGCACGAAGCATAATTTACTTTAATGAATACTAATAAGACCTAAAGCAATTATTTCATGATTTATATCAATGCTATTAATTATGCAGTTCACTGGCGCCAGTTCACTTGGTTTTAAATTTTCATTCCTTTATTGACGAATCGTTAGAATAAAAAAATCGATTATTATGTCTTTTTCCTAATATATTTTGAAGGAGTGCATTTTAATATTTAAACATTTCAACTATCACTAATGACACAGTTCACTAATCGATAACACTTCAGCTAGTTTGGAGTTTTTTTCCTATGTAATATAATTGATTCATAGGAGTGGTTCTTTTTAATTTTTTCTTAATTGATTTATGAGTTCGAGTGAGACGTACGCTAAAATTGAGGTCAAATCTATACGCATAAAAGCGGTGAAAGAAACCCATCTGCCATTTGTATTTTGTATTTCAAGACGACATCGTATATGACAAATGAAAAGACGACTTCTAAAGAGCTTACAGGTTGGTATCTTTATTATATTCATTACAAGCAGTTTGAGCTGATATTGCCCGGGATTAAATGAGGGACACCCTTTTCACTATATACATACACCATATTACTTTCTTTCATACAATTTGACATCCTAACACAATCGGAATAAATTACGTATTTAAGAAAACACAAAGGGTTAGTCTTTTATCCATATAGTTTAAATTATTACAATCGGATATACGTATTTGTAGCCTTTAGAGGTTCATCCAAAACTTATACGATGAGTGGGCTTTTTGGAATGTATTATTGCGTTGTATCAATTAGTTTGATTTTCAAACTTTATGTATTAAAAAAAAAACTGGCATCTCTAATCTAAGAAGATACTCAACATTTTTTTTTACATAAGAGACTCATCTAGAGAACTGGTCGGCCCTATCCCAGTTTTGCTTAGAAAGAATATACTCGGTTTCGTCTCTGTAATTTGGTTTTATCACTTCATTATCGGCATTCTGTATCCAAAAAATTACGCGCTATTGAAGCTGTGTCACCAACAACGCAAATGGAAATATGTATAATGTCTTATCACTAACTCCCCTTACTTGTACTGTTCAAATTGAGAACTTGTCCTGAACTGAAAGGTGATTGCGGTAGGTGAATATCCGTTGCAAGGACGTAGCGTTACTCTGAAACCGGAGGGTTCTGTCTCTTCTTTTTGGTATTCAGACCAAAGTTCACAAAACAAAACGTAGTTGATTTAAGATTTGAGCGGTGAATTTACTTTTCATCATTGTTAATTCACTATTTTGGCACGTAAACATAAGAGGCTATTATTTAGAATCATGCTTATAGGGAAGTGAACAACTCCTTTTTCATCCCAAACAAGACTTGGAACCTAAAAGTATACTATTTGAATCGTCTCTAATAGAAACACAATGTAATGAGTTCAGAAACAAGGTATACTCACATTATATTTAAAGCGAGAGGATGCTAAAGTCAAGGAAGTCTTATAGGAAGCTGCCAGGCATCAACAGTACAAGAGTGGGCTTTTGATGCTTGTCGGGTTTTTTTTAGGAGTATTTACATCGAGAAGTGACAAGTGCTAGAAGTTCATCAGAGTACATTCCATTAAAGTACTTATAAAACAAACATAGATATGCAGTATTGCGACTACGGGACAGAAAGTGCAGCTTGAATTGAAGTTTAAGAGAAATGATGCAAAGAAAGAGACGACGTTCATTATCATATTCAGCAAACAGGACCAAGCACTGAATATCTGGTGATCTCTGCGATACTAACTCTGCGCATGTCTAATAGAAAATTTACGTTTGTAAACAAGAAGATTTTCTTCAAATCACCAGCTTTATTGAGGTTTGAGGATTGTAACGTTAAAGTTACAAACAAAGAAAGAAAATAAATAGATAAAAACCTGGATCGCCATTTTTTTAAACAAAAGTGTTTACTATCATTACTCTGGTTTTTTCGACACCACTTAAAAAGTCTCTCGCTGCCACATGTTCATTTTACCTGGTGCATTTCGCCTTACTCCGACCGCAAGCCGGTTACAGCCGGCCCATTCTCGTCCTCGACTTTACACGTTCATTTCTTAGGCTCGCACTTTGTTTCTGCCTCGAGAACGTGATGCATTTTCCTCTCCATTGTTTCCTTTCTCATCTCGAGCACACTTCCTAATTTGCATATCCGCCTTTTTTTTACTACTGTTGCTGCTAATCCCTTCACAGGTCAGCCATTCGTCACTACTGCCGATCTTTTCTCACACGCCCATATGCACTATATTATAGAATGTTTTTTAGGAGAACTGTCTATGTCATCACTTCGAAGACCAATGAGGATGAAGACCTTGATAATTATCTCTACTTAGAGCGTATGAGCCTATTCTTTCTCCTTCCCTGTACCTAAAACTCAACAGAAAATTTCACTAACAGAGTCTCTGTCCAGAAATTTCCTCTGTAAGAGATATTAACACTGGACTTCTTTCCTGTAGACTAAAACATTGTTCTCTTTAAACCCAATTTGTTTTTAACGCCTTTTCATCCCAAACAATGGTTATTGCCACTTGGGCGTAAGGGGATACTATTTGACTACATAACTAACAAGGGACTGTGGGGAGTTTAGCAGCAAGATGTTTGTTCGGCATTTAAAGATTTTTTATAATTATATTTACAAGTAAATTTCATAACCGGTGCTAAGCTTTTTTTAACAAGGCCATTATAAGATAATATTTGAAATATGGTTTTCAAAGTTAGATTTCATTCTTACGGTATCGTGTAAACTAAGCCAGATCGTAATAAAATAATAACTAATCCCGATAATTTTGATTTTAACTCTACTTATAAACTTACTAGCATTTCAGCCCGGCTAGACCCAGGTGTTTGGAGGTGTTTGTTGGGCAAAAAAACAAAAAAAAAGTGGTAGTAGGGAGGCAGGTTCGAACCCGAACCGCGAAGGAGGAAAAGAACAGGAAAAAACATGACATCTTTGCTGCTAGGATCACCGTCAAACCGGAAGTGACGTATGTTTAAATTAAGGCTAGACAATCGTAAAAAGGGGAGACTTTCGAAAATATCGGCGAAAAAAGCGACCCCTCCCTGTAGAAAAGTGCCCAGTTGAGGGTGAAGAAATTAATGTTTTTAGCCAATTTTTCAGCATTTGTCGTCTGAAGGGTCGAGCTTCAAACCGATACTAATTTTGTGAAAATCCGTCGCCTCTGTCTAAAGTTTAAGGCAGACATGCAAACATACATATATACATTTATATATTAGTAGCCAAAATTTTCGACCCAAACCGATTAAAAAGCTTGCCCTATCTATGAATACCTTTTAAGTCAAATTTCAAATGCTTAGACCAGAAATTATCTGAGTAATTTGGTAGAGACCACAGAGGTAATTTTTTTTAAAACTGTGATCCCTAATATGACCCCCTTACATTTATTGTTTTAGGCTCATATCAAGTTATTAAGTTAGATCCATGTCCAAGGAACGCATGTCTAAAATTTCAAGTGTTTAGACCCAAAATTGGCGGAGAAGTTTGGTAGAGTTCTCCAAGGTCAAACTTTGACCCCTTAACAGCCAAATCTCTGGCCGAAAACGGATTACAAAATTTTTTTCCAAATCTCAGTACCCTGTATATCAAATTTTGAGTCTGTAGACTGAAAATTGATAGAGTTATTGCGTCGGGAAATGTACATAGACACACAGACAGACACACAGACACGTTCACTTTTATAGATATATAGATAGATTGAATGTGTGTAGCTTCCATAATATTAGATCGTTTAATAGTTTAGTTCCTGCTAAGAATTTTAAAATTTCAAACTTTCGTCAAAAAGTTGATATGTCATAAACTAATTCAATGTTTCTTTTTAAATATTAAATTAGTAAAATTACTGGCTTGTCATTTTTGGAACTTTTTTGTAGCACACCATATCTCTTTTTTGTTCCGTTTCACGGCAAACTTTCTGTTTTCTTTCTATTAAAAAAGGCGGGAATCTCTCACAATTCGCAAATATATTTAATCATATCAGTTATATTAAACAATGAGTCTATATTTTCTATGTGAAAGACTTTGTAGGAATAAATAGATACGTTAAAATTTATAGTTTAGAAGCGACCACCGTTTGATTTTCTTTATACGTCACTTCACTCCACCATTCCGTTAGCCTACATTGTTAAACCCTATTATACACTTACATATATATAAATTATGTATTTATGCAGTGAACGAACGGTTTTTCTATGATAATCCGGCAGCTTACGTAAACGCCTAAATATGCCGAGCGCTGATCAAATTTTTAAAACGCTAGCAAAAAAGTAAACATCATGAAAGAAGACATTTATTGTATAGTAACTTTAACGGAGAAAAATGTAAATAATTTTTTAAAAAAATCAACCTACGGTAAGTTACATGAATAAATATTGATTCTGTGTAAAATAATGTGTAGCAGCGAATGCAAACTTTTTTTTGTATTTGTCTTTTTCGGTATGTTTTTTTTTTTTTGTAAGAAATGGCACTGTTCTAAAGAGGGTTGGTGGGTTTATGGAACAAATTATTTCATGACAATACATACATACATACATATATATATATATATATATATATATATATATATATATATATATATATATATATATGTCATGCGCAGTGCTGAATGTGACACCGATCACAAGTTGGTGAGAGGAAAGTTTAATTTACGAATCCGTAAGAAATTCGTCACAGTGGTGTTAAGGTACATAGCCGTATTGATGTCGCCAAGTTAAAGTTGCCTGAAGTTCAAAAGAGTATGGCGGAAAAGCTCGATAATCTTGCATTTGATGGTACATTGGTGAATTTTAAGACTCAGGTTTATTCTACTGGTGCTGAAGTTCTTAGCTTCAAGAGGGGTAAGAACAAGGACTGGTTTGACGACAACAATCTTGAAATTAATCAGTTGCTGATGAATAAAAAGACAACTTATGAATCTTTACTTTGTGAAGATCATTCTGATCATACAACTAATTTGTGACAAAACAAAGAGGTCAAAGCCACATAAGAAAAAAAGAAAAACCAATGGTGGATGAATATACAGAACAGATCCAAAAGGCGTTTGACATAAAAATTCGAAGGAATTTTATGGACTCCTGCGCCAAGTATTTTGTCCTCCTACCTCTTCAATATCTCCCCTGATGTCGAAAGATGGTTCTGTTGTCATTAAGGATCTAGAAAGATGGCAAAAGCACTTTATTGATGTGTTTCACAATCCTCAGCAGTAGAAGCTGATGCAATTGATAGCCTACCAATGTGATATCATATTCAGAATGGATCGTTTGCATCATCTGGTTGAGGTGCAGTTGGCTATCGCACAAATCAGCAGTGGCAAGGCACCTGGTTTGGATGGTGTTCCGGTGGAGCTTCTTAAGATTTGAGGGGCGAATATTGCTAATGCTATCCTTGGTTTTGTTGAGGAAATCTGGGAAGGTGCTCCTGTTCCAAAGGATTGGATTGATGGTGTCTTGGTAACCTTGTTTAAAGGAAAAGGACAGAAAAATGTTTGTGACCACTACCGTGGAATTATGCTTTTGGGAGTTGTTGGGAAAGTTCTTGCACGACTTCTATTAAGCAGGTTACTGGAGGATGTTTGTCCTAATGCTATTCCATGGTCATAAAGTGGCTTTAGGTCTAGCAGAGGAACTATGGATATGATTTTTTCAGCCCGGAAAGTCCAGGAGAAATGCATTGAACAACAGATACCACTGTATCAAGTGTTTGTGGATCTAACCAAAGCATTTGACACCGTTAACAGGGATGCTCTCTGGTTGATCTTAGAGAAAGTAGGGTGTCCTCCAACCTTTGTTAGAATATTCAAGGAACTGCACAGGGACATGAAAGCTCGAGTCTCGTTTAACGGAAAATTGTCTGATGAAATCCTAGTTGACAATGGTGTCAAACAAAGTGATATTCCTGCCCCTACTCTTTTCTCTATATATTTTGCTGTTTTACTTGCTCATGCTTTTCGAGATTGTGATAGAGGTGTCATGTTAAAGTTTTGAACCACAGCTAGCATTTTTAATCTTACAAGATTTAATGCCAGAACCAAGCTGCATCATGTCTTGGTCAAGGAGTTACTGTATGCAGACGATGATGTTTTTTAGTTGCACATTGAGACTGATATGCAGCATATAATGGATAGGTTTGCTGACTCCTGCACGGCCTTTGGTCTGAGGATCAGTTTGTCTTAAACAAAGGTGATGTTCACTCCTGAACCGGGTCAGCCATACGTGGAGCCGAACATCATGGTCTGTGGTGCTAGACTGGGAGTAGTTGATTCATTTGTGTACATTGGTAGTTCTCTGTCGAGGGATGACTGTCTCGACACTGAAATCCACAGGCGAATTCAGAAGGCATCTGTAGCTTTTGGAAGGTTGGAGAAGAGAGCGTGGTCTGATCGTGGCATTACAGACAAGACTAAGATCTACGTTTACAAGACTTGTGTGCTAACGACACTGTTGTATTCATCGGAGACATGGACATTGCATCAAAGGCACATTAAATAACTTGAACGATTTCACAAAAAATGCTTGAGCCGTATCTTAAACATCAAGTGGCAAGCACAAGTACCCGATACTGAAGTCCTTGTGAGAGCATGTTGCTCTAGTGTTTAGACCCTTTTAATCAGATCTCACATGCGTTGGGTGGTCCACTTGGTTCGAATGAAAGATTGTAGGCTGCCAAAACAAATTTTTTACGGGGAGCTGGAAAATGGCAAGCGCCCTCAACACAAGCCTAGAAAGAGGTTCAGGGACTCTACAAAGAATAATTTGAAAGTCTTACAAATCGACATCGACACATGGGCAGAACTTACTCTGCAAAGCCGGAAGTGGCGAAAGCTTGTACGTGAAAGTTGTGATGCTCTAGAGAAAAGAAAGCAGGCCCACAGCAATCTGAAGCGAGAGCTTCGCAAAGGTTTAATTAACGGTCCTAACTATAACATACAGAGCTGGAAATGTGACACTTGTGAACGAGTGCTTTTGTCAAAAGTTGGCTATGTTAACCACCTTAAGTCGCACAAAACTCCTGTTCAGGTCAACTTTGCACAAACCAAACTATCTGTTTAACATGCAGCAAAGTTTGCAAGTCTACTGCTGGTCTGAGAAGACATGTGATTGTTCATGGGATTACCCTTCAACCTGCAGAGGAAGTCAACTCGATGGAAATTGCTCAATTTGTATGTCACATCTGCTTCAAGATGTGCAAATCTGCGGCGGGAGTACAGAGTCATCTGAGATGGCATGGACGACAAGATTGGGAGAACTCAATGTGAAGCGATCATCTGGAAAGATGCAGCAATCATCATCAGATATATATATATATATATATATATATATATATATATATATATATATATTTGTCTTTACATATGCAGTAGTTTGTTGCTACACAGTCATGAGCATACTAGTTAGTAAATACTAGTAAACCGAAACATGCTCATGACTGTGTAGCAACAAACTACTGCTTATGTAAAGACAAATGTAACCTGCTCTACTTCTGTATTGAGCACTCTTGTATGAACCTCGTTATATTTCACTGGTTACCCTACCTTTGGAAAATAACAACCTCAAATTATATATATATATATATATATATATATATATATATAGTTAATTATTTTCTATCAATAGTAAAGAATGGATTATTTTGTTGAGGGATACTTTCGATTATCTGTCGGGGGTTCCTAAGGAAATACGCTTTCCTACGAGTCGACGTTTGTCCCGAATCGATGAAACACCTTTATTATAAATTTCGAGCAATTGCAATGCTGCGGTACCACACGTATTTTCGATTAATTTCAATTCCTCACCAAATGAAAGAACTTTCGCAACTATTGTAAATAATATCTTTCGTATATTTTAGAAAGGATTACCGTGAATCATAGGCGTCTGTTAACTGTATAAAAATCATAGGACGTTGGGATATTAAATAAACGATATTTTAAATAATTGATTTGTTTTTTTTTATTCTTTTTCACCCTAAACAAGCATATCGTCTCTTAGAACGAAAGGTGATACTATTTAGGGTTGTATATAACAGGAAACTGGGGGAGTTGAGCAATGACATGTCT
>NC_136483.1:25634377-25706877 GCF_053919585.1 Euprymna scolopes | reverse complement strand
GTCGTGGAGTTAATTCAAGCCAAAACAATACCATTGGTTGGAAAAGAACTAAAATTCGCCCTAGATTACCACAATGAGATGAGAAGACGTGAGAAAGGTGCTAACATGATGAAACTGGTAAACCATTATCTTTACTATTTTATAAAAGTTACTTTGTGTGTGTGTGTGTGTGTGTGTGAGCTCCTTATAGGTCCCGAAACGGCTGAGCCAATCTTTTGCAAATTTCACACAAAGCTAATTTATGTCTGGCAGTGTTTTTAGATATGTTTTTCACATAAATAAATCCGAGAAGTATCGAAAATCGAAAAAAATCCGATCTTTAAAATACCTTTTCGCTTTTATAGATAAAAAAGAATAAATTTTACAGGGAAATATTTTACATTACACTGGCAAGGGAGATAATAAAATTTCAGCAAATAATTTTTTCTTATAAAACAGATTTATGATAATCTGGAGATATAGCTTAGTGGTAGAGCATTCGATTACAGACCATATGATCTCCGGTTTTATCGCGGGTGTATCTCACCATTTTATTTATTTTTCTTATCAATAAGTTCAATTTATGATAAAATCAAGTCATTTCTTCGTTTGTATATTTTAAAACTAAACATTAATCAGAAGTGACTTTTCCAGAACATTCATCGTCAAGCCCAAATATCAGCTGATATGATATTGTAAGAAAACGAAATTTGATCAACGTCATTATCATTATTATTATTGCTTTTTTGAGAATAAGTCTTCCGGGAAAGGGCAAATTATTCTTCGTAATATACTACATTTGTATTATAGTCTTTACGTAACGTTGTTCGGAGAATCAACACGTTGTAGCCTCAGTCGCGAAGTAGACAATAGAAAAAACTTTAACTCGTTTTTTTTGTTGTACAACGGCATTTATTTCCATATTGTTACGGCCGTGGAGTAAACCACGTGATCTCGAACGTTCTCCGCTTTTTCTCGTGATTTCGTACGTTATTCCCGTCTCTAACCTAGTTTCTGTTTTAAAGTTTTTATTTTTTCCTTACGGTGACGTCATTTCGCATGTATTTGCATACGTGCGTCCGCGCTATATTATATTTGCAACAATATTCTGAGTTCGCGCCAAGCACCCATAAACATCAAAGACAACGTTTTAGTTTACTTCATGCATAACTTGAAAATAAATCATAAAAATAATAAAATGTTCAGGGTTGGAAAATGACTACATATATGTATTTATTCATTTACTGGTAACGCCGGAAATGCTTGTTAGTAAAAGATAAGATAATACTAAAATAGTGCGGGCAATTTTTTTTATCTTTATTTCCCCAAAACTTTCGCTATGCCGCACACTACCGTGGCCTTCAGAAATAGAAGGAAGCCTATCAACTGAAAAATGACGTCAGCGAACAAGATCTGTCAAACAATCAGACTGTCGATTATGAATTAGAGCTTTTTACAGAAAGCATTAGAAAACTAAAATTGCGTTGAAAAGAGAAAAATCGAAATTTAGTTTTTTTTTGTTACAGTCAGTGGTATTGAAACAGCACTTATTCAATATTAGTAACAAAAGAAAAAAAAAAAAGAAAGTGAAAGTTGTATTTTGTGCGTTAAAAGTAAATAAACATTCCGTTATTTCATGGACTTAAAAGACTAAAATTTGTTTATTATTTATTTGCAAATGAATTTAAAAAACAGAACACGATTCTAGTTATACTAGAACTGAATTACAAAAAACAAAAAATAAACATAAAAAATTAAGAATGTAAAAGTACACATGTTTGAAGTTGGATTATGAAATTAGGGATTAACAAGCAATAATTAAACAGAAGAATTATAATCAAATAATAAATAATTTAAAAAACGTAATCGAACTATAAATAACTTTTAAAAACAAAGACGAACTATGAATAAAATTTTCGAAAAATCGAACTATGAATATAATTTTAGAGACGACGACAAACAATAAGCAATTTTAAAAACGAACACGAACAATAATTTTCGAAAACGAAAACTAAAGAATGATAATTAAAAAATACAAAAACTAACGATAAATAATTTAAAAAAGGAAAAGTAACGATTAATTTTTGTAAACAAAAACTATTGATTAATATTTTTTAAATACGAAGACGAACAATAAATCTTTAAAAAACGAAAATGAACAATTAATAATTTTTAAAAATGAACTATAAATATTTTTTAAAAACGAAAACTAACGATTAATAATTTTTAAAAGCGAAAACGAACGATAAATTATTTTTAAAAACGAAAACAAACGATAAATAAGTTTTAAAAACGAAACTAACGATTAATAATTTTTATAAAAGAAAACGAACAAAAGATAATTTTTAAAAACGAAAACAAACGATAAATAAGTTTTAAAAACGAAGACGAATTATAAATTAGTTTAAAAACGAAGACGAACTATAAATAACAAAAAAAAAAATAACGAACGATAAATAATTTTAAAAACGAAGATGAACACTAGTTTAAAAAAATGAAAGTGAACGATAAATAATTTTTTAAAACGAAAACGAATGATAAATAATTTTTAAAAACGAAAAATAACGATAAATAATTTCTAAAAACGAATACGAAAAATGTTTAAAAACGAAAACTAACGATTTATTATTTTTAGAAACGAAAACGCACGATAAATATGTTTTATAAATGAGAACGAACGATGAATAGTTTTATAAAAGAAAAACAAACCATAAATAACTTTTAAAACAAAACGAACTTTAAATATTTAGTAAAACGAAGACGAACAATAAATGATTTTTAAAAACGAAGACGAAATTATTCTTATAGCAAAAAACTAATGATTTATAATTAAAAAAACTAAAACGATTTGGCAAGTGTGTAGTTTAGCGACGTAAATTATTTGAGAGACAAAAAAGTATTAAAATTATTTATTTTTATATAAAATACATTATTAGACGTTAAGGCTGAAATAAAACCCGGGGAAAATCATTTTTATTATTTATTCAACATTTCTTATTAGACTAAATGTATGACAACTAAAATTTTAAAATGGGCGTTTCTAAGGTTTGACAGATTGGCGATTTTAATGTCAAATTTGGACTTATTTACGTCATTTCATGAACTGTTTTTGATCGCCATATTGTTTTGTAACAAAAAATGCGTAAAAAAGGACAAATTTAGCCTTAAAATGGCCAATCTGTCAAACTTTAGAAACGCCAAATTTTAAAAGCAATACGCCGGCTTCGATTGTCGTAAATTTAGTCCAATAAAAATGATGAAAAAAATAATAAAAAATAATTTTTTCTGGTTTTATTTCAACCTTTGGGCCTAATAATGTTTCATATAAAATAAATAGTTTTTATAAATTTTTGTTTGTCAAATAATTTACGCCGCTAAACTACACGTTTATCAACGATTTAAATTTAAACAATTTAAATTATTACAGAAAATAGGTTTTCAATCAAACTTATAGAAAATCTGTTGGATAGTTTAATAAAAAATAGGTTTCTAAATAATGTTATTATTTCACCACAGTCCGTATTCTACATAAATACCAAAAACTAATAGATTAATGTATTTTGAGATTTTATTTAGAAGTGGACTTGATAAAAATATACTGAAAATACAGACAAATTGTTTTGATGTACGTATCATCAGTAGAGATACCCGGCGTTACCCGGAATTGAATGATGATCTACAAATGTTTCACATTTTTCACATTATTTATTGCCATCGACATTGATGAAATCGCCCATTTTTTAATCAATTCGTTAGTTTGCCTGCTCTAGTTGGGACCCATCGTGGTGCATCGGGAGGAAACTTTACATACTCCCCTGCTGTTACTTATTCCACTATATATACATGCCACTGCTAATTTTATAAAATTATTTTTATATATAATCGCTTGAATTAAAATTTCAAATGTAAAAGTCAAGCATAATGGTTCAATTGTGCTCTAAAGAGAAACCATCATTTCGAATGCGCTTCCATCATATCAAACAACATACTGTTGATTTTATAGGCTAGGCTGTAGTGTTTGTGCGGTGATAATGGCTTGAATTAAAGTTTGAAATGAAAAAGTCAAGTATCATGGTGCAATTGTGCTTTAAACAGAAACATTCATTTCGAGCATGTCCATGTTATATCACAAAGTCACTATTAATTTTATATGTCGAACCTTTCGGCTTGTGTGATAATAAAACTTCTCAAATGCATATGTTATTGTGAGGCTGTGTAAAATGTTAGCTTTGGTTAAAACCGCCTGTTTCTTCTTTCATCGGATTATTTCGATTAACACATACTTATCGAAGACATTTCGATACACATCCTATCCAAGAACACTGCCAGACACATAAAGTACCTTTGTACATTTGGGAATACAGGATGCTATGTGTAGTAGGGCGTCAACACCGCCTTGCAAAACAAAAACAAAAAAACAAAAAAAAAAATTAAAAAAAAAACAATAACCTAACGTCATCACTTGCCATGACCGGAATATACATGTGATTGGGAACCGCTTATACATTAAACTTTTCTTTGACATTTCCCTCTTCCCAACTAGGTTAAATGCCGCAGAATGGCGCATATACCGCTAACGACGGTGTATATGAATTCGTTTTATATATATATATATACCTTTTCCAGTTCAAAATGGGAATAGTTCTATTCAAAGTGGGAAGAGTTCAGTTCAAAATAAGAAATTTAAAATAAAAAAAAACTAAATTTATGAATATTTTTGATGCTACAACAAGGTATTGATTTGTTAATATTTTTAGCCCAATGGTTAGGTCAACTGAAAATCGCGATAACAGGAGAGGTACGAAAGCACGTATCTTGGAGGTACATGAGATGGATGGAAATTGGAAAGCACTAACGGAAAATCTTTCTATTCTGAAAACCACCCTCTTTCGCTAGATTAGTAAGGGAAATCAACCTGATACAAGAAGAGGGCCTAGAAATTGTAAGGTCATCAGGTGCATTTGGATTTTATTCAAGCACTAGTGGATGAAAATCCTAGGATCACATTAAATGTGATTTGTGAAAGGATTGAAGCTCAGTTTGGGGTTAAATTGTCCAAATCTACAGTAGCGAAGCATCTAAATATGATGACTTATACGCTTAAAACTGTAATATTTGTGCCCAAAAGGACAGATTCAATTGAGAATAAAAATAAACGTAGTTTATTTTGTTCAAAATTATTGAATTACCAATCAACTGAAAAACCCATTTTATTTATGGATGAAACGAACTTTAATGTTCATATTTCCAAGAGAGATAGGCGTTCTTTAAAGGGTAGGCGATGTAACGTAGTTTCAGCCGATACTCAGAGTGCCAATATTCACATTATTAGATGTATTGGTTCCCATGGCCTCGTGTACCATGAAATTCAAAGGGGGTCTTTTCGAAAGGGAAGCGCACAGTTTTGGATGCGAGAATGTTTGAGAGCTGCAAAGAGACAATATGGGGTTCCAGTTGTGATGGTTGTTGACAATGCTCCATGTCACTCAAACATTGAAGAAGTTTTTAGTGAATAAGAATTTCCAGGATGTGAAGTGCTTAGGTTGGGACGCTACAGTCCCATGTTTAATCCAATTGAACAAGTATGGTCTTTAATCAAAGCTTACACCAAGCAGGAATTGGCTGCTAAAATTGTGAGTATTCTTGCAACGAAGAGAAGAGATGGCTTGTCAATTACGGAACAAAGAGCAAGAGCTTTGACTTTATTAATTGAGGAAGACTTGGGAAGGTTTACACCAGAAGTATGCAATCGTTTCATAGCTAGAATTCAATCTAAAATTCCTGCATTAGAAGATGTTGTCTTCTAATAAATGATTGTAAGCATTTTTTTATATTATAAAATGTTAACAATATAATTGCTAAAATAATTTATAAAATAAATTTTATATTTATATTTATAATAATTTTTCCATTTTGAAATGAACTATTCCCATTTTGAAATGAACTACTCTCATTTTGAACCGGAAAAAGTATAGTTATGTTAAAACTAATATGAACATATGAATGCATATAATATCGAGCGATACTGCTATAAAAATACATTTTATACCTATTCATCTCTTAATGCTATAACGGTATAAATTCAGTTCATGTCTAGACAACTCAAAATTACTAAAAATATACAAATATACAAATACATTTTTAAAATCTCGTAATCTCTTAATTTCAATAAACATATAAATGTTTTTTATATCATGTCACTTGTCATTGGTTGTAATATATACACATATTTTGTATCCCGACACCTGTAAATTTGTTCTAATATATACATGCATTGCCACAAATGTGCAAACACATTTGAAATCTACACATTTGTTGTAATCCTAGTTAAAAGGTTAAAAGGAAAACAGATTACTCGAGTAGAGCATGTGCGAGTTTGTTGGCAGACAAACGAAAAGACAGAAAAGTAAAAAAAAATATTCTCTATTTTTTAGAGTGACAAACTTGTTGAACGTTTAACAATAAACGAGAAAAAAACTCTTCTTTGTGATATTTTCCCAATATTTTGTGAATATTGAGTCAGTCACGATATCTAGTTACGTTATCGAGTAGTTAGTAATTTTTGTGAATACGAAGATCTTTCATTGTTTTTTACTTTAGTGTCGTAAACACTGAATTGTTTTTTTGTGCATGTTCAAACAGTATTATAAAAAGAAACCCCATTTGTTTTTATTTCTACTTCAGTATTGTAGATTCAAAGTTGGTTTTTCGTACAGGATTTAACAGTGTCAGAGGTGGAGAAAAAATCTATGCTGAGTTCGCAATTAGTCGCCAAATATTAGAAGTGTGCTCATTTACGTTTGCAATAGTTATAGCAAACTAAACTGGGATTATTGAGACGGGTTATCCTTTGAACCCATGTTCACTATTGTTATAGCGAATTTTCGTGAGTACAAACTCAGCTGTGACAATCAGGCTTTAGTAGGGTGTATTACAATTCCTGTTGTAGCAGTTCATTTGAACCTGAAATCATAAAAATCTTTTCAGTCATCTTATAAGATGTATAGCAACACCACTGAATTTTCAAGAGTCTACGACAATTTTAAATGCCTGTACAAAATATATGGACACTTATTGAAAGCACCTCATATATCTTAAATCAAGATTGTTTGGATTTTGACCAAGGTTTGTGAGTTATAGGTGCTGTCTTCGCTACCAAGACACACCCTTTACAGGTTTTAACTATATTAGTGATATCTTGGTCCATGGATGGCCAGTAAACAAAGTTATGCATCAGACATTTCATCCTGCTAGTGCCGGGATGACTCATGTGGAAATCTTTAAGTATTATTATTTGCAGAATTTCGGTGATAATGACTCTTTCACTATAAAGCTGGATGTTTTCGCAGACCGAGTAAATGTATGAAGTTAAATCTACTTCCGCTAATTTTTGCTTAGTCTTCTTAATAAATTTATCATTCATTGCCTTTGTCTTCATTTCTTGAAGGATCATCGGTAGTTCCTGAATTGTGCTGTATATCATTGTTTTAATTCCACTGTTGCTGCGCAATACGGCGATTACCGTGTCCTCGAGAGGCTCTCCCCGAATTGAATTTAACCTATATAGTCCGTCCACATACGTAATCTCTGAACGTATATGCCATTCACTGGAGAAAACAAGGGAGGTTAGACCAGTAGCCCTCGATATATCTAAGGCTTTTGATAGGGTATGGCACGATGGTCTTCTAAGAAAAATCATATAATATGGTATCACTGTAATAATACATAACTTAATTAAATCCTTCTTAAGTAAGAGAAGAATCCAGGTTGTCCTCGACGGTCGTACATTTAAACAATATGATATAAATGCAGGAATACTTCGGGGGTCTGTCGTTGGAACTTTATTATTCCTAATATTCATAAATGACCTCCCAAATAAAATGGTCTCTGAGATGGGTATATTTGCTGATGACACCACGCTCTATAACAGGGACGAGGGGAAAACAAATGAACGCATATCTAAGGAAATGAGAGAAGCACTAGAGGAAGACCTCAAATCTGTAGTGGAATGGGGACAAAAATGGAGGGTCACATTCAATGCTGCCAAGATTAAGCGTGTTTCCTTCAATAACTACAAGAAACCTTCTCTATCACTAATAGCAATGGTCAAAAACACATTACCTGAAAGTACTTCTTTTAAACTCCTCGGCCTAACGTTCACAGGGAACACAGGGAGTTGGAACAGATACATTAAGAGCATTACCAAGGCTGCTGCGAAGAAGGTGGGCTCTCCCCATCGTGCTAAAAAGCTACTTACACCTGAAAGTATTTTGTACCTCTATGAGGCTACCATTCGCCCATGTATGGAGTACTGTTGTCACATTTGGGATGGTGCCTCTGCTACTAGTCTCTCACAGGGTTCAAAAGAGAGTCGCTAACCTGATAGGTCCTGAACTGTCATCTAAGCTTCAACCTATGTCCCATTGCATCCCTCTGCCTGTTCTACATGAATGTAATGGTAAATGCTCCGACTAACTACAAGCACTTGTACACCTGACAAACCCGACAAGCAGCAAAATCCCACCCTACACAGTAGAGATCCATAGGTGTAAGGAAACCTTCTACTTTACTAGTTTCTTTCCCAGAACTGTTAGTCTTTGGAACTCCCTTCTGGGATTCTGCTTTCCCAACTGTACTGACATGCAGAAGTTCTAGTGTAATGTGAACAGACATCTTGCTGCTCATCTCCCTTCATAATATCCCCACAAATAATGTCTCCGATAATAGCTTCAAAATGAGACTGCATTGTTTGTGGTGAAAACTGAATTTAAAAAGTTTTCTGTCGAGGATTTAGGGGGATTTCTACCATTATTATTGCGTGCTAACCATTCCCGAGTGCGCTGTGGGCATTCGTTACACAATCATCAAGAACTGTAATCAGAAATACATCTATAAGTGCGGCATGTTGATTTTACTATAGAGAAACTATGTGTTATGCTACCTGATGCGTTTGTGTAAGTAGAAAATCCAAGTCAATTACTGTGGTGGAAATTAAAGTCACCAAATACATATACTTGCCCACTAATATCGTTGGAGAGTGGTGTATCCATGCTGTCAGAGATTTGTTTAAGTAGGATACAGTCCTGGGTCGAGGGAGAGCAGCAGAGAAAATATAAGTAGCTAATATTATTTTGTATGTTAAGTCTAAAGGTCGTTTGATTTTAGTTTTGTTTCTCTAGTCAAGGTGTTTCTCTAGTGTTTCGAATATAGATTCCAAATCCGTGCATATGTCTGTCTGAGTCCTTACGGTAAAGTGGGAGATAATCAGGCATGTTAAAGTGGTTACAGAGGATGGAGGAATATAGGTTGATTTCACTTAGCGCTAAGATATCCGGGGTATTTGCTAGGAGAAATGATTCAACATAATCTAAATTAGTTCTAGCCTGCACATATTCGTAAATGCACGCCTCAAGGGAAGAGGCGAATTGGTTTTGTTTGAGTTTAAGTCTGATTTAATCGTAATTTTTGATTGGATTGCAATTTTATTTTATTTAGAAGTTTCAGTTAAGGTGGGAGGTGCTGGGCAAGTGGTTGTGCAGAATACCAGACATGCAACACAAGTAGACTATCAGTCGACTCCTCATCTACAGGATTGTGGCCTCAGGAAATC
Organism: Euprymna scolopes; assembly: GCF_053919585.1. Lineage (NCBI taxonomy): Eukaryota > Metazoa > Mollusca > Cephalopoda > Sepiida > Sepiolidae > Euprymna > Euprymna scolopes. Next base: position 25,697,288 of record NC_136483.1, on the reverse strand, counting down.
CCGCCGGAGATGGGCGCATGGTCCCTTTCCATGCGCGACATAACACTACAACCATCCCGATAGTATACAACTGATGATGGGAGTATATGCTATAAAAGGGATATTTGTTATAAAAAGAAACAGTATTTGTTTTTTTGTTACTTCAGTGTTGTAGATCCTGAGTTAATTTGTTGTACTGGCTTGAACAGTGTCAGAGTTGGAGAAAAAACATAGGTTGAGTTCGCAATTAGTCGCCAAATATTAGAGGTATGCTCGTTTAGGCTTGCAAGAGTTATGGCAAAGTTAATTGGACTTGAATCCATGTTCGCCATTGTTATAGCAAAATTTTCTGAGTAAAAACTTTCGAATCCTCGTTCGCCAGTGTTATAATCTTAGTTAAAAGATTACAAGGAAAACAGGACACATGAGAATAAAGTGGAAAATGTATTAACAAAGACATAGAAAAGTTAAAGTTCGTTTGTCTAGACAACGAACAAACTTTGTTTGCTTTCTGGATCGAGACCCGCATTAATGTCTAGTGTTTCGGTATTTATTGTATGTGGATTAGTATATTGGTAGGTAATTCCGCCAGAACACATCTCTAATTGGTTATAAATATTTACATGTATTTTATATCTTGTCAGTCCTTATAGCTATAAATCTATGTGTATTTTATAGTAAGTCATTTCTAATGTGCGTCGATCAGGCATGAAAACAACTGATTTCAATATATTTGAACGTTATGGTAACAAATGAACACAGCCGAAATATTTCCAGTATTTTCAACGGCTTTTCTTTTGATACATTTCGCTATATTTTGTGATAAAGAGTGGAGAACCGCTCAAAATATTAAGATATAACTAATAAACCAACAAAAACAACGTTTTTATGCGTCTTGCACAACCTATGATTTATGATATATGTATTATAATATCTCTCTTTTTTTTTTATATGCATATATATATATATGTGTGTGTGTGTATGTATGTATATTCACCACTCAGAAATGGAGTAATACGCTGGCTAGGGAGGCGCTTGCGTGGGCTAAACGTTGCGCTTTTAAACATCAAATGAAATCTCGAGGTGAAAATTTGGCATATAGCACTATCCAAGGTTCGTTGCACGAACATATAAAGTCGGCCATGGACAGGTGGTATGCTGAGAAGAAACTGCACAGCTGGAGTGCCTTCAGATGTTCATCTTCCTGTCATTACACTCAAGTAAGTATCATTCAGTTGTTGTAGCCACTAAATTTACAACGTAGATGCAGTCAATAGTATAAAGTATTACAGTCAGTGAATTTACAGATAATGAACAATTACGAAGAAGTTTTTTTTTTAATTTTAAGATGAGGACTATCAATATATTAATAGGATAGCGTGTGTGTTATTTATTTTGTGTGTCATGTTTACATCCGAGTGAATGTCATTTAATTGTTATGGACTTCCATTTCTTGTAATACATAATTTTACCAAGAACACTTCATAAGTTTTGTTTTCGGTTTCGATTATAGCTGAAGAAACTTAAGTTATATATATATATATATATATATATATATATATATATATATATATATATATATATATACATATATATATATATATATATATAAGAGCAAATAGTTAATAAAACATGTTAAAAACACTTTGAAAAAGAGTTAAAAACATTTAATTTGAAAAGGAAACACTAAATAAGTGGATAGTCCTTAATCCGCGGAGTTTCGAAGAAATACTTTCCTTCTCATCAGAGGGTAGGAATTAGCAACATGCGGGATGGATTTTGCTTGCAAAAGTATTTGATGAAATTGCAAGTAAGTCAAAGATCTTACTTGATAACAAAAAGTAGCAGAGGAAATATGGTGAAGAAAAAGGTGAGTTCACGTGAATGGATAGTCTGGTGAAAGTTAACGTATCCAATGACTGTAAAATCCAAAAATGTAAATGTTAATGTAAATATTTATAATATACTTTAGTTTTACCATCTTGGATCATTTTGGTAAATTTAATTGCAATTTTTATTTTTTTTATATATATATATATATATATATATATATATATATATATATATATATATATATATATATATATATTCTTCCTAAGTTTCGGTTTGGGTTTCGATTCAAGCACCACAGTCATATGGATATATTTTTTATTTTTGAAATCACAACTTTATAATATATAAGAATCAATAAAAAATGGACTCATTCATAATATATACGAAATCTGCTTAAATTAAAATATCATATTTAAGCTTATTTTACGACCGGGCTAAGCCGGGCATCCCTGTTAGTTAAGATAAATACTTTTGCAGTTTTAACAAAAGTGCTACAATAATATCAGGGAGCCTTCATTTACACTGAACATCCACAAAATGCCAACATCAATGAAAGAGTCCACTGTGGAATTTACACAGGTCGCGCTCGTTCGTATTATTTGGATTCTTCAGTCTATTGTTCACATCTTGAGTGTTTTATTTTCACAACGTTTAGGACGATTTAACATCCGGCCTTCTTCATGTGTATATTGTCGACACTAAAAATGAAATTGCAAATTACTTAGGAGATCTACTCACTCGCAGCTGATAGCACGCTCCTCTTGTGAATCGAATGAAATGTTTCATTCGAAATTCTATGCACATTCCTGAGTTCGCCAGGAAAATTCCCGAATTTGTAAAAAATTCCTGCGTTCTACAAGACACCCATGCAGAAGATAGGAGGTTACATCGATCTAAACGTTGTGAAAGTAACACTCAAGACGAAGACAGTAGTCCGAAAAATCCAAATAATACGAATTAAAAGGTTATGATGTACATCTTTTCAATCAAGTGCAGTGATGGATTTATTGTTCCTTTTGATTAGAAACAAGTAATTATCACTAAGATGGTATACTCTCTTCCTTTACTAATATAATCAAGCTGGTATAATCATTCTATCACTAGTATATATCAATAAGCCGATATATCAAAATTCTTGCGGTTTTTAACTTTCAGATGAACATATATATATATATATATATATATATATATATATATATATATATATATATATTTATATTTATATATAAAACCAAACTTATGAAGAATATATATATATATATATATATATATATATATATATATGTATATATATATATATATACATACAGGTTGACCAAAAGAAAAACGGGCCCCAACTATAATTAGGCCCCGTTTCTTAGTGTTTTGAATGGAATGGAATGAAACTTTGGTCATAACTAGTTTATTATATTCAAAACAGCATATCAAAACACTAGGGTCTTTGGACTTTGATATATATATATATATATATATATATATATATATATATATATATATAAGTAGATTTTTTTGGAAAAAGAAATCCAGCAGAGTGTTCAATTATGAGGGAAATCAGAAAATAAGAGCGTGTTATTTATATTTTGTTTACAAAAAGTTTAAAATGAGATGAAGCATTGTATCTGTTTCCACTTCAGATTATAAGATAGATGAATAATAGTTGAAGTGTGCTTGATATGGGTATCCAAAACAGTTTCTAATTATCGGCTTGAAACCGACGGTACCAATGACTTATCTCATCTAAAACTTTCTTTAAATAAATATATATATATAGTCATCCACATACAGTACTGTTTCGCTATTTCATAGCTCATCAGTGCGGCTAGACATTATATATATATATATATATATATATATATATATATATATATATATATACATATATACATATATATATATATATATATATATATATATATATATATATATATATATATATATATATATAAAACTAAAACTTACGAACAATTTTTGGTAAAATTATAAAAAGTATATATGACTTGAGTTCCATAGACTATAATCGAAACCAAAGTCAAAACTTATGAAGAATTCTTGGTAAAATTATTTATTACAAGAAATGGAAGGTCGTAGCAATTGAATGACTGTCATTCGGAAAAAAAGAAGATGCAAGTGTGACACACAAAATAACACTATTGTATAGATTGCAATTGATTTTATTATTTTATAATCCAACCAATTATTGCATGCATCATTAAGCTGTTAGAATCCCTTGATTACTATCAAGCTATTAACAAACAACAACAAAAAAAAAGCTCGAAGAATGGGCCATCCAACAGCATACCAAGTGTTTTCTAAATGAATTCATCCAGGACTATATAGGTGAGGAACGTTTTATTAAGATTATAATGGCTGTCCGGGATCAAGTCTGTCCAGGATCAAGTCTGTCCAGGATCAAGGCTTTAAAGAAGATGAGTCGTCTCAGTAATGACAAGTGCGAACAGTAATAGAGAGTGTGAGCCACCTGACATCCAGCTGTAAAGTTCTGCTGGGTAGGACGGCTACTATACAATGCGACACAATGAAGTATATATATATATATATATATATATATATATATATATATATATATGTATACTAACTACATCCTATAGATACTTTACCTCCAAGATGACTGCCTTGTCTGTTTTGCATGACAAACCTTTTTATTTTTTACTTAAATTCTCTTTCTCCTGATCACTAACAAATCAAACTGCTCTATTTCCCAAGTTGCCACTAAACCTAATCCGTTTCACGTAACTTAGAGGGGCCCATGCTCTCCGCCCTTGACCCTAACAGACTCTTAAATCGATACCCATTAACACCTAAAATTTCCTAGGCATGCTCCTGATTATAACTCCTAACCCATAACCAAGCTTCTAAGTAAATACTTATTAGCCATAGTCCTATACACAGACTTAAAGTAATCTATAATGAACAGCAACCATTAATATCTCTTTGTTAAGAGATAGTATTGCAATAATTATTATACAAACTAAACCGGTACTCATTGAAATAAAAACTTCCGGATATTAAGAGAAAGGCAAAGTCATTCTCCTTCGTTGTAGTCTAAAGGCAACTTACTCAAATTGTCTAAAATTCCATGCATTCGTATACAATACTACTTATCCATCCATCTATATTTAACTATACTTACAGAATATGCAATAACCTATATCTATCAGGTATAAATGTACTCCGTATCAAATGTTCTCTTGTATCTATACTGAGCATATCTTATCTTTCAGTCTTACTAAATATTCGATTTGGGCACCAAATCAGAATTTCTAATAGCAAGTAAATCATACTCTAACACTTTATCCTAATCCTAAACCTACTAAACCATATCTAACCATACATTCCTAAACCTACTAAACCATATCTAACCATACATTCCTAAACTTACAAAACTATATCTAACCATACATGAACTCGTCTCTCTCAATCCAATACTGTAGCAAATTTAGCTGCTTCCACTGCATGAATTTTTACCTATACCCTCTCCCAGTAAAAATGAAAATGGAAAGCATAGTAATGTCCTTTTTTAACCACGTTTGAGGAGTGAAAATTTTCTGTAGAAGTTAACCTAAATGCCCGATTTTTTCAGGAGATATTAACCTAAATAACCAATAAATATTAACTACTCATGCGGGGTCGCAGAAATACCTGGATTAGGACCCAGGCGCGGGGCGAACCCCCTTGGAGCTGATGGACCCGTAGGTCTTCCAAGATCATCCATCTAGGAGAAGGAAAACTCTGAAACTAAACCTAGTCTCTTCAGTCCTGGACGACAACCTTCCTAGAGCTGGTGACTCAAACAAATCACCGGTTGGCAAACCTAAACTGCTTAAGGAGGAGATAGGCTCTGTCTATCGCCTGGTTTTCATACTCCTTTTTTGCCTATTGGCCAGGCGTAGAGGTACTATCACAGGGATTCGTCTGAATCACCCAGTGGTTGACCTTGTTTCCTGACTAGGGCAATGAACGTCGCTTTTCCCCGCTCCCGCCACATCCCATCCCCCTAAACTGGACACAGTGGGGTGCTTCAGTGCCATATATGTCGGTGCAGTTGGACTGGGCTGGCTTTGCCTAATGGATTGAGGGTACCGGATTGACAGTTCCTGGCAGCTGTTTCCGACTGATAGTACAGGATCCCTAACTCTTTGGTAGCGCTTAGAGTGGCTGCTCCATCAACAGTTGTAAAATATCGGGATGTTTGTAGTGCCATATCGCGTATGGAAAAGGACCCTGCACTCATCCCCGGTGGTCTTTCCTGAGGCCACAATCCTGTGGGTGAGGACAGCTGATGGTCTACTTGTATTGCATGTCTGGTATTCTGCACAACTACTTGTCCAGCACCCTCTCACTCACTCACCCTAACTGAAACTTTTAAATAAAATAAAATGAAATGACAGCTCAAGCAAAAGTTACGTTTAAACTAGGACCAAACGCAAAGAAAACCAACCTGCCTCCTCCCTTGAGGCTTGCATTTACTAATATCCGCGGGCTTAGAACTAACTTAGATGATGTCGAGTCATTTCTCCTTTGTAAACACCCCGGATATCTTAGCATTAAGTGAAACTAACCTTCACTCCTCCATTCCCTCTAACCACTTTAACATGCCTGGTTATCTCCCACTCTACCATAAGGACTCGGACAGACATATGCATAGGCTTGGAGTCTATATTCGAAACACCCTCCCCCTGACTAGAGAAATAAAACTAGAATCAGAGGACCAGGCCTTTATGTGCTTCAGACTAAATATGCAACACAATATTAGCTACTTGTATTTTCTCTACCGCTCTCCCTCAAACCAAGACTGTACCCTAATAAACAAAGTCTCAGACAGCATAGATATAGCACTCTCCCTTGATACTAGCGCACAAATACATGTATTTGGTGACTTCAATGTCTACCACAGTAACTGGCTAGGATTCTCTAATCACACAGACGTAGCTGGTAGCGCAACACATAGTTTCTCTATATCCCATTCCCTATCTCAGTTGGTTACATTTCCGACACGTTTCCCAGACCAGCACGATCAACATGCCTCACTTCTAGATCTCTTTCTGACAACGGTTCCCAATGACTGTACAACAAATGCCCACAGCCCACTCGGGAATGCTGATCACGCTGTGATAATGGTAGAAATCAGTCTAAATTCTCGCCCTAAAACTGAAGACCCACTACTCAAAACAACGAGGTATTACAAAAAGGCTGATTGGGAAGCCATCAGGGAGCTCATCAGAGATGCCCCATGGCAAAATATCTTTACTCTTCCAGCGGAACAGTGTGCAAATGAGACCACTGAATGGTTCAAGACTGCAATTGAAGTGCATGTTCCTGCACGGAAATTCTATAGCAAGCCCCACTCTCCCCAATGGTTTACTTCTGCTTGTGCAGCTGCCATTTGTCAAAGGCAGCATGCGTTCCACAGATTCAACCGACATAAGTCCAGCTCAAATAAACAGAAGTTTATAGAAGCTAGAAATAATTGTAAGAGGGTGATAGAGACAGCTAAGACAGATTACTCTGAAACAACCAGAAAACGAATCGAAGCACAGAAATTAGGAACCCGGGATTTTTGGAAAATCTACAACAGCGTAGTAAATAATGGACAGTCAACTATTCCCCTACTATCAAACAATCATGAGGTTGCTTGCACGGCAACTGACAAGGCTAATCTGCTTGCCAGTCGGTTTGCCTCAAACTCCACACTGAATTCGGTACACTACTCACTCCCTGATTTTCCTCTGCGAACAGACGCCACATTAGATGATTTGAAAATCACCCCTTCTCAGATACATGCTATTATAAAAAACTATACACCTCAAAAGCATGTGAACCAGATCTCATCCCGGCTGTGCTATTAAAAAAATGCTCTGCCGAGGTTGCTCCAGTTCTCTCCAAACTTTACAATAAATGCCTTAATGAATCTTATTTTCCCGACTGCTGGAAAACCGCCTCTGTGGTACCAGTCTTCAAGAATTCTGGTGAAAGAATTGACCCACTAAATTATCGCCCCATTAGCCTCCTCCCGCTTTTCGCCAAAATATTTGAGTCCTTAGTTAATCAAGCCCTAGTCCAGCACCTAACAGCTGCTAAACTTCTGACTGACAAACAATATGGATTCAGGCAAGCCCGTTCAACAGCAGATATCTTAACTGTAGTTTCTGAACGTATATTTTTTTAATTTTTTTTAATTACATTTTCACCCCAAACAAGGCACATTGCCACTTTGGTGTAGGGGGCTACTATCAGGGGAAACATCTACTGGGGTACTATGTAGGGATTAGGGCAGCGAGATGTTGGTTCACGTTGCACTTGAACTTATGCATGTCAGTACAGTTGGGGAAGCAGTGACCTGGAATAGAATTCCAAAGTCTAGCAGTTCTGGGGAAGAAACTACTGGAGTAGAAAGATCTTTTACATCTAGGGATCTCTACAGTGTGGGGGTGGGAATTTGCAGCTTGTCGGGTCTGTTGAGGGTGTTCACGTCGTGGGGGCACAAGTGCTTGCAGTTCTTCAGAGCATTCACCATTATAATACTTGTAGAACAGGCAGAGTGATGCAACGTTTCGACGATGGGACAGAGGCTGAAGTTTAGATGCCAGTTTAGGGCCTATCAGATTTGCGACTCTCTTTTGAACCCTGTCAAGGAGCGAGAGACTAGTAGCCGATGCACCGGCCCAAATATGACAGCAATACTCCATACATGGGCGAATAGTGGCCTTATAGAGGTACAGGATACTTTCGGGTGTTAGAAGTTTTCTAGCACGGTAGAGAGAGAGCCCACCTTCCTTGCAGCGGCCTTGGCAATGCCCTCGATGTAATTGTTCCAACTCATGTTTCCTGTGAACGTTAGGCCAAGGAGCTTGAGAGACGTACTCTCAGATAAAGAGTCGTTGGCCATTGCTATAGGTGGTAGAGAAGGTTTCTTGTAATTATTGAATGAAACCAGTTTTGTCTTGGTGGCATTGAACGTTACCATCCATTTTTGTCCCCATTCCACTACTGATTGGAGGTCATCCTCTAGTGTTTCTGCCATTACTTTAGATATATGTTCGTTTGTTTTCCTGTCGTGCCTGCTATAGAGTGTGGTGTCATCAGCATATATACCCATCTCAGAGGCAATCTTGTCGGGGAGGTCATTTATGAATATCAGGAACAGCAGAGGTCCAAGGATAGATCCTTGGGGCACTCCCGCATTTATATCATATTGGTTAGATGTGCGACCGTCGAGGACAACCTGGATTTTTCTCTTATCTAAGAAGGATTTAATTATGTTAAGTATTCTACCAGTGATACCGTAAGATCTAATCTTCCTGAGGAGACCCTCATGCCATACCCTGTCAAAAGCCTTAGATATATCTAGAGCTACCGCTCTGCCCTCTCCCGCTTTGTCCAGTGAATGGTATATGCGTTCAGAGATTACAGTGAGGATGTCTGCTGTGGAACGGGCTTGTCTAAATCCATATTGATGGTCGGTCAGAAGTTTAGCATCTGTAAGGTGCTGGACTAGAGCATGGTTAATTAAGGTCTCAAATATTTTGGCAAAAAGTGGGAGGAGGCTAATAGGGCGATAATTTAATGGGTCAGTTCTTTCGCCAGAATTCTTGAATACTGGTACTACAGAAGCAGTTTTCCAACAGCACGGAAAGCAAGATTCATTAAGGCATTTGTTGTAGAGTTTGGAGAGAACTGGAGCTACTTCGGCTGAGCACTTTTTTAATAGCACAGCTGGGATGAGGTCGGGTCCACATGCTATACCATTCATTGGACAAAACAGGGGAGGGTAGAGCAGTGGCCCTTGATATATCTAAGGCTTTTGGCAGGGTATGGCACGATGGTCTTCTAAGGAAAATTAGATCATATGGAATCACTGGAAGAATTCATAATGTAATTAAATCCTTCTTAAGTAATAGAAAAATCAAAGTTGTCCTCGACGGTCGTACATCCAAACAATATGACATAAATGCGGGAGTACTTCAGGGGTCTATCCTTGATATTCATAAATGAATTCCCTGATAAAATTGTTTCGGTGATGGGTACATTTGCCGATGACACCACTCTCTATAACAGATATGAGGGGAAAACAAATGAACACATATCCAAGGAAATCGCAGAAACACTAGAGGATGACCTCCAATCTGTAGTGGAATGGGGACAAAAATGGTTGGTCACATTCAATGCTGCTAAGACTAAGCTTGTTTCCTTCAATAACTTCAAGAAACCTTCTCTACCACCAATAGCAATGGTCAAGAACACATTTCCAGAGATTACTTCTTTTAAACTCTCTGGCCTAACGTTTACATGGTTACAATATGAACTGGAATAGATACATTGAGAGCATTGCCAAGGCTGCTGCAAGGAAGGTTGGCTCCCTCTACCGTGCTAGAAAACTACTTACGCCTGACAGTATCCTATACCTCTATAAGGCCACCATTCGCCCATGTATGGAGTACTGTTGTCACATCTGGGCTGGTGCATCTGCTGCTTGTCTCTCGCTCCCGGACAGGGTTCAAAAGAGAGTCGCCAACCTGATAGGTTCTGAACTGTCATCTAGGCTTCAGCCTCTGTCCCATCGACGAGATGTTGCATCCCTCTGCCTGTTCTACAAATACTTTAATGGTGAATGCTCTGACGAACTGCAAACACTTGTACCTCCCCGACGTAACTACCCCTGACAAACCCGACAAGCCACTAAGTCTCATCCCTTTACAGTAGAGATCCCTAGGTGCAAGAAAGCCTTTTACTCCAATAGTTTCTTCCCCAGAACTGCGGGTCTTTGGAACTCCCTTCCGGGATTCTGCTTTCCCAACTGCAATAATATGCAGAAGTTCAACTGTAATGTTAACAAACATCTTTCTACTCTTTTCCCTCAATAATGACCCCGCTAATAAAGTCCCTAATAGTAGCCCCCTGCTTCAAAGTGGCACCGTGCCTTGTTTGGGGTGAAAATTCAATTTAAAAAAAAAAAGAAGATATATATATATATATATATATATATATATATATATATATATATATATTGGACTATCCGTAAAGATTTGAATATTGGATGTAGCAGCAATTCCCGGAAACGCATACCATTAAGAATAGTTGGACTATGTAATTCCAACAGTTATATAACTAGAAACCGAAGCTATTATACCGGATATAGTAATATGGGACGAGAAGAAAAGGAGGAAGTTAATCTGCCCAATGATTATAACCTCAACAGAGCTGAGAGGGAAAAAGGTAACAAAATATGAAGATTTTCTGTACAACATGAAAAGAAATTGGAATCTTAAGAATATCTTCATAATATCCAGTAATTATGAGAGCGATTGGGCGCTTGGAAAAAGTGCAACAAAGTTAAAAACAATTGCACTTGAAATTTCTTACTATTTTGTATTAATTTCTTAACTGTTTTGTTTTAGCTGGTTAGAATCGAAAAAAGAACACTCGGTTAAATGCATGAGATAGCTGGTCAACGTCTTGCATCACTACCTATCTTACATTTAACAGATAGATATTTTTAAAGATTCTAACTAGATAAAACAAAATAGTTAATCATATCCTTACATCATTCGTAGACATTTATGTTAATGACACTACCATCTATGGTAGCACATCAAAGACCGTAAACGACCAAATTCTCTCCAATTCTCTCTCCTCTGATCTTGAGTACGTAGTACAATGGGGAAAGAGGTGGTGGTCACCTTTAATGCATCTACAAACCAAGTTTTTATCTTTACATGATCAACGCTCATCTGACATAAACTGAAATAAATGGTTCTCGTCTTGGGGAGGCCTCATGTTTTGACAATGTTCTGGGCTCGACTTTTATTCCTGATCTGAAATGGAACACGTACATCAAATCCGTTGCAAAGGCTGCTGGAAAAATGGTGGGATCCTTCTATCGATCCAGTAGATACCTCACTGCTGATGCAATTCTCTATCTATATAAGAACCAGTTACGTCCAAGGATGGAGTACTTTTGCACATTTCGGTAGGAGCTGCTAGAAAGGACTTATCCTACCTTGCTAGAGTTCAAAATATTTCATGGCCTCGTATGGGATGTCCTTTATTATTCCTTGCAATCTCTTTCTCACAGATGAGATGTTGCGAGTTTGTTTCCGCTTTATCGTTATTTTCATGGCAAGTGCTCGACTGAGGTCCAATCTATTGCCCCCTCGCCAAACTTTCACAAGAAACACTCGTCTAGCTGAAAACACTATCAATAATTCCCCAATTCTGTATTTGTGCCTAAACCTAAACGTAGATTCCATGAACAAAGTTTCTTTCTTAGAACTGCACGCCTGTGGAACTGTCTTCTGTTTGCCTGCTTTCCAACTGACTACAATACGGTTGTCTTCAAGTCCAACGTAAACAAGTTCTTGATGAGCCGTTCCACTTAAGTTAACAAATTTATCGAATTTCCATTACTAATGAATTACTATATTGTCCAATTGACTACTGTACACTCTTTAACCCTTATCCCCGAGTGGCGCCTTGGCCTTGATAAGTGGTGTTGCCTATCTAAAAAAAGTTAATACAAAACAGTAAGAAAATTAAAATAAAATTAAATCAAAGTAAACTATTATTATCTTTGACATTACTAGCAAGTGTAAATATGATGTTATAATCGTTTTCCATTACTAGAAATTATTAGCAATTGTACATAAGCTTTTAAACATTACTAACAGATGTCATTAATCTGTCTGAAAGCGTTTTATTCATCAGCAAGTGTAATTAAGCTGGTATAATTGCTTTAATTCCTCCAACGTAGACCGCTACTACCAGGTCTCCTTCTCCAACATCAGGGGTCTATGTTCCAACCTTCCAGAGGTTGAAACACAATTACAGGAGACGAAACCGGACATATTTTCTAAGTGAAACTGGCACCAGGCAAACCACTTCCCTAGATGAATTCATAATTAAAGGATACTCCAATTTAACATCTAAATCTGACCCCCAAGATCGCCATGGGCATGGAATATGTGCCTACATTAAAGATGGCTTTCCATGTGGTAAGGATATCTCCAGAGAAGACCCTAATTTACCTTATATGTGCTTCCAGGTTGCACTAGCTTACACCACTGCATTTATATTTGCCCTCTATCGCCCCCACAACAGTGGGGTTACTATCTTTAAGAGCATATCAGAGAAAATTTACCACATTCTGTCTGCTCATCCTTCGGCTAACATTCACATTTGTTGTGACTTCAATGTCCATAATGTGGAATGGCTGACCCACTCAAATAAGACCGATGACGAGGGGAGGTTCTGTCATGATTTTGCCACTGCCTATGACCTCACTCAGATTGTTCATGAACCCACCCGTGTACCCGATACACTGGTCAATATGCAAGCCTTCTAGACCTTTTCCTCACAACTTCCCCTGAGCTATGTTCATGTTCCATTCTATCTCCTCTGGGATCCTCTGACCACTCCGTTGTAGCAGTTAAGATAAAAATGAAATGTAATAAATCTTCAGACGTACCTCTCCACCGTACTGTATATCGAGACTCTATGGCTGACTGGGACAGCTTCCTTACATTCATATCTGATCTACCTCTGCATTCCATGCTTAAAAAGGATGCATTCTCTATATTGGGTTTGACCTATACTCCGGATCTGAAATGGAACACGTACATCAGGTCTGCTGCCAAGAACGCTGGGAAAATGGTGGGATCCTTCTACCGCTCCAGAAGATATCTCACTACTGATGCAATTCTCTATCTGTATAAAAGCCAAGTACGTCCAAGGATAGAGTACAACTGCCACATCTGAGTAGGAGCTGCTAAAAACAGCCTATCCTGCCTTGACAGAGTACAAAATAGACTTCGTAGCTTACTGAGGGATGCCCTTTTCTATTCCCTGAAGCCTCTCTCTCACAGAAGAGACGTTGTAATCCTGTCTTTGTTTTATCGTTATTTCCATGGCAAGTGCTCGTCTGAGCTCCAATCTTTCACGAGAAACACCCGTCTGGCTGAAACTACTGTCAATAATTTTCCCCACTCTTTATCTGTGCCTAAATCAAAACGTAGATTCCATGAGCAGAGCTTCTCTCTCAGAAGTGCACGACTATAGAACTCTCTTCCGTTTGCCTGTTTCCCACCTGACTATAACTTGGACGTCTTCCAGTCCAACATAAACAAATTCTTGACAAACCGCCCCCTTAAGTAAGACACTATCAAATCTCCAATACTAATGATTACTACAATACTATCTCATTGATTACTGTACCCGCAATAACCCTTATCCCTGAGTGGCCTCCGGGCCTTGATAAGTGGTGACCTCCATGTAAAATAAAATAGTCTATTCCATTGCCAGAAAAATTGGATTAAGTTGTTATAAACACATTTAATATTTACCCATGTTATTGAACTACTATGATCGATTTCAATATTAGCAAGTATAATTAAGCTGGTATAATCTCATCAATGATTTGCAGGTGCAATTAAACTGTTATAGTCTTATGCCAGAAAAATTCCAATATTAGCAAGTGTAATCAAGGTTTAAATTCTTACTCATTAATAAAAACAAAATGTCAAAAACTGTCATAAGGTCTTCAATTGTAATTTACCCTATTGATTGCTATAAAAAATTAATGAAGCAGATAGATTCGATTCTATTTCTTCCAATAAGCTTTTATAATCCCTTTTATTACCAACAACTGTAAGTAATCTGTTATAACCCCATGCATTAATAGCAGTTTTAATTAATCTGTTATAGTCTCTATCCATTAATAGCACGATTACCGAATTAAGCTGTTAAAATCAATACTATTACTTGCAAGTGTTTTTAAGCTGTAATTTTCTCTTCGATTATTCGCAAGTATAATTTTCTTTCTACTAATAACCAATGTAATTAAGCAGTTATAACCCTTTATTTCAATTACTAGCATTTATTATAATTATTTTATAGTGCTTAGCATAAAAGGAAGTAAATGTCATGAAATTTTTATAAATCCTCCCTTTTAAAACAATGTCCTCTGATGATTCCATGGTCTTGCCATCACACAGTTTTTTTCTGGGTGGTTTTATAATCGTAGCAAATATAAGAAAGGTATGTTAAGCTGTTATAGTTCACACTATTACAGGCCAGTATGTGTCAAAAACTTTTATAATACCTACCATTACAAATAATATAATTTTACCATTACAAATAATATATGCCATATCCTTGTCATTAAGATGTAATTGTTCCTGATATTACAAGCAAGTACGAGTCATTTAGCTGCTGTAGTCGCTGTCGATACTTACAAGCAATCGTTATGACTATTTTTCTTCTTGCTTTTTTTTTTCCAAAACAGATCGTTTGGGCAAAAACCAAAGAAGTTGGATGTGCAATGGAGAAATGTGCTTATCTCCAAAATTCTGGCGCTAGAAACGCTTGGTATTACGTCTGTTTCTACCACCCAAGGTAAGTTCATCTTGCATAACGCACTATGCAACAATGCCTTACAAAAGTGTTGTAGAGATATATAGATAATAAAATTCAATTCAATTATTCTCTACCATGCAACCTCTCTCCCACAGAAGAGACGTTGCGAGCCTATCCTTGTTTTATCGTTATTTTCATGGCAGGTGCTCGTTTGAACTCCAATCCCTGGTCCCCCCTCGCCAATCTTTCACGAAAAACACCCGTCTAGCTGAATCCACTGTGAAAAATTTCCCCCACTCTATATCTGTGCCTAAATCAAAACGCGGATTCCATGAACAAAGCTTCTTTCTTAGAACTGCACGCCTGTGGAACTCTGTTCCGTCTGCCTGCTTCCCACCGGACTACAACTTGGATGTCTTCAAGTCTAATGTTAACAAATTCCTAATGAACCGCCCCCTTAAGTAAACACTTCATCAAATCTTCACACTAACGTAATGTACTTGCAACAACCCTTATCCCTGAGTGGCTTCCGGGCCTTGATAAGTGGTGATCACTGTGTAAAAAAAAAAGATTCAATGACTATGGACGGACAATCATATTTCGATATAATATCGCATCAAGTGAGTTTAATCAATTTAATGATGAGTATACTATACGTATATATATATATATATATATATATATATATATATATATATATAAGCCCAAATGTTTTACTTGTATTCTGCCATTTAATCATTTTGTATATTCAATGAATAAAACGTTTATTTCTTACACACATATGTATTTATTTATTTATTTGTTTATTTATTTATTGCAGATTAAAAATATGCAAAATATCCAAAAGTAAAAAGAAAAAACAAAACACAGAATTTCACCAAGGTTATTGATTGTGTTCAATTAAAATAGCAAGATATTATTTTATTTAATTTAGATAAATAGGATTACTATAAATCGCTACAATAAATCTACTGTTTCAGTTTTAAAAGACATCGTCAGTCGACAACATGCTCCTGTTCTTACTCGATGTAATGTATTTTCTAAGAATTATGAGAAGGTAATATACATTTGAGGCACACGTATTTCATAAATTATATTTCGAATTTTAAGTTAATTCTCCTTCAGGGCATATATACCATTAATTTTTATTCTAAATGCCAAAAGATGGAATCAATTCACATTCATAAATTTTTATTAGTTTTTATTTATTTTGTTCTTGTGTTATATATATATATATATATATATATATATATATATATATATATATATATATATATAGGTGAATTTAGTTTAGCTTATGTGTAGCCATTTGTTTATAAACTAAATTTACTTATTTTGGCTCTGTCTTAACATTGAGCACTCTTTTGGTGGACACACTTACAAATAATTACTACCAATACAATATATATATATATATATATATATATATATATATATATATATATATATATATATATATATATATATATATATATATATGAACGTTTCATTGAAGAGCAGAGACAACTCTTGTCTGTGTCTCTTACAATCCATTTTTTCTTTTTGACGGACTAATTTCCAAACATTCTGTTTATGTGTAAAAAAATATTTTCCTTACATCACAGTGCGAGACAGCTAAACGGGCAGTGTTTTTATTAGTATGTCTCTAAATTCAGTTTTGGGGGTGTCGTGTGCTGTGAGGTGCTAATAAAGTTAGCTATTTTGGGACGATAGGTGACATATTGATCGATGAGAGATGCTGGTTCGAATCATGCCAATGTACGTGTTATTTTTGAAGACATCTATGGGGCATTTAAAGACGTACGCGGCATTTCTAGTTTTAAGCATACTGTCGGATGTGAGGTAATTGTTTTTATTAATAATTGGTTTGTTTTTCATTTTTTTTCAAGTTAGGGGGCGGGGATGTCGACAGAAAGGGATAATAGGGTGGAGTGGGGCCATGAGTGCCAAACATTTTTAAAATACCTAGAATCACTTCAAAACGTGTCTCTTTTTTGTTTAATAAAGATTTGCCCTGAAAAGGTCTCACCGCTTAATATTACTTAATCAGTTAATTATTATTTCCTGATATTTTTATAGCTGTTAACCGCCCCCCCCCACACACATACATAAAAAACTAGGGTGGACCTGTACAATGCACATTTCCTCCTTGTATCTTTTCTTTTCGATTTTTTAAAATAGATTACACCCCTTTTATATAAAGGATTTTTTAAAAATATAAAGGCCTTTATTATCCAATGTATTCCATATTGTTTTCACTGGTCGCCACGTTTGTTTTCAAGCGTGCATGCATTCAATTTTTGCGCATTTATACATTATTTTTCTTTACATATAAGACTATTCCATAGTTAACTATAGCATATATTGATCCAGCGGGTCACGAGTATATATATATATATATATATATATATTTGTTTGAAACATGTCTTCTTCCTAAGATTAAGGGTCGTGGTGTTTGATCAACACTGCTAGGGAGCCATGATGTAATATACTGTTTGGTTTTTAAATCCCCGAAACAGTGTTTCATGGTAAACAACTGATGATCCCTTGAAAAATAAATTATTGGTATTATAGTAAATTCGAGAGCGAGTAGATGCAGTGATTGCAGGTGATTAAATGACTTACTGACTAGATGGTTTTCTAACGAATGATAAAAAATATTTTTTTGTATAGTTTTAAAGGTTAAAAACTTCCAAGACTATATATATATATATATATATATATATATATATATATATATATATATATATATATATATATATATATATATTACTGTTGGGACGATTAATCGGAATCGAGAATCAAAAATGTCAGAACTTCTTGGGGCATCGGAATCGGTATAAAAATCCCCACAATCTTAGCCTCATTTCCGATTCAATAAACGATTCTTTTTAATATTTTAAAACCTTTTTTCCATTGCTGGTACTGATGATGAATACTTATTGTTTTTTAAATGTTAGTAAAAGTTTAATCTATAGATCATAATAACATCAAACAAAGATACCAAAATAAACAAAATAAATATTGAAACTTTAAATCAAAAGTAAGATATAAAACGTTTTTTTTAAATCTTTTTAATTTATTTATTGTGTATTGCTCAGCGTTTGTTCGGTTAGGGTTTGTCCAATAGACGTTTGTTCACTCTCTCAGACAGTATTGGCAAATATTACAAGGAATGAGAACAAAAGTATGAAAACAGCTTGGCTTTTAATTGATTTAAAAGTATAAATGAAGTTGTGTATTACCTACTTATTGAGACTGCTGTGCATGAGGCAGTGAAAGTAAACCATCGTTTTCGGTTTGAAACCAGATACATGTCGCCTCCTATGTCTTTATACTGATTGTAAACAAAATTAATTAACATTGTTTGGGATGGATCTAGAAAGCTATAAAAACGAGACTACTGTTAAAATATTAGTTCTTGTGTATGAATGTTGACATTTTTGGTCCGTTTATTTATTACATCTCGTTTCCACTGACAAGACACTCATGGAAAACAGTGGAAATTTTCTAACATTAAAATATAAGTGTATTTTTTCAAACGTATTCTAAAGACATTTAAACTGTGCTTTATAAATTAAAAATGAATTTATTTTTATATTTAAAATTATATTTTAATGAATCTTTATAGAAATATATTATTTTATTATATAAAAACGTATTATTATTATTATCATTATTATTATTATTATTATTATTATTATTATTATTATTATTATTATTATTATTATTATTTTATTGGCTCACAAGGAGCTTTCACACAGGCCATCAAAGATCTCTCCTTGAAAACAACCTGTGATGTTTCCTGATAACTAATTGACAACAAGTCTCCCTAAATTTCCAGTACTCTCTATCTCTTTCGATAGCATTTGCAAATGAATTTGCGTTACCACAACAGCCGCTTACTATTGATTTTTTGCTGGCAGCGGCCATTATTCTTCACTTGAATTTAAGTGGCAATAAGCCTTCCCAAGGTTCCAGTTCTCTTTACACTTGTCCAATGGAGGTTTGTCAGCGCTCACTCTCCTCTGTATTTCCATAATCTTTGGCCTTTCTCGATTATTTGGCATCATTCTTTGGGTGGCAGTTTTGGGGAAAGAGGAAGAAATAGAGAACATAGATATGCAGCTTCAATGTTCTTGGTTTCATGTAACGCTTTTTCATGTTTTGCCTCTGCAGCAGTTTGTCTGTGCATGTGTCTTGTGTGGATTAATCTCCACATTCAAGAGTGTTCCTTAATATTTCAGCCGTTTTCACTATTGTTATTCGTTGTATCTTTCCAGTCACTCCTCTGTTTCCAATTTCTCCCATTCTTGTTTCAAAGTTTTTCGGAATTGTTCCTACTGCTCCTATTATTATAAGTACTATGTTGATTTTCTTCATCATCCATGTCCCTTCTTCTTCTTCTTCTTCTTCTTCTTCTTCTTCTTCTTCTTCTTCTTCTTATTATTATTATTATTATTATTATTATTATTATTATTAGTAGTAGTAGTATTAGTAGCAGTAGTAGTAGGAGTCGTAGTAGTAGAAGAAGAAGTAGTAGCAGTATTGTTCTTGCTGTTGTAGATTAACACCCTCAGCTAAATTACTCTAAAGTAAGACGAGGCTATCTTGGCAAATTT
Organism: Euprymna scolopes; assembly: GCF_053919585.1. Lineage (NCBI taxonomy): Eukaryota > Metazoa > Mollusca > Cephalopoda > Sepiida > Sepiolidae > Euprymna > Euprymna scolopes. The sequence goes on along the minus strand of NC_136483.1, from coordinate 25,677,486 downwards.
GTAGTTTAGCTGCGTAAATTATTTGAAAGCCATAGAACAATGAAAAACTATTTTTTTTTATTATATTAAACACATTGTTAAACCCAAAGGCTTAAATAAAGACAGAAAAGAGTTAATTTTATTAACTTTTATCATTTTTTATTAGATTAAATGTACGACTTAAAAAGGAGAATTTTTTTTTTAAATATAAGGCCGCTACACTCTATGGCCCCGAATGTCATACATGATTAAAACAAGTAATAATGAACTTCAGCAGAACTAAAAACAAACAAAAAAGAAAAACAATTATTTAAGAATTTAGGGTAGGGGATCAAGTATTAATTGGTTCCCATTTTCGAGCCATTCTATTAGTTTATAACAGTTCACCAAAATTATTTTTCTGTGGGAGATAAATTCTGTGCGTTTGTTTTGGAGGATGAAGACATTTAAGGTATTAAGCATAATTTTACGACCTTTCCAGTCAGACATAGGACTAGTGTTAAAAAAGTTAGTGAACCGCGTGGATATGATAATCCTTAGTCATTTTATGTTGAATTTATATACGAAATTTATCTCCCTAAAATAATTATTTTGCTTTCCGGCAAGATTTTCAAAGTGTTCATGCATAATCACTTAAAACAAAAGAAAAATCACATAAAACAAAACTAAAATCTCAATTTTATCTGTGGGTGTTAATCTACAAATCAGACATTATTATTATTATTATTATTATTATTATTATTATTATTTTCTGTATTTTGTTTTTCTTTTTTATTTTAAAACAAATCAATCTACAGGGTGGGCAATAAAAGTGTCACCCTAAAATAAAACAACTATAGGTTTATTTTGAAACTTTTATTGAAAAAATCAGTTTAGATAACGTGATTAAGAAGTAGAGCTGACATATATTCAATGTAGCCGCCTTTAACCTCAATCACCACCTTGATAAGGGTATGGAACTCAGAACATGCCTTTTTCACAAGCGCCGGTGAGTACTCGGCGAGTACTTGGCGGATGGCGGCGATCAGGTTGACTTTGGTGTTGTGGGAGGTCATATTGGTGGTGTTCTCGACGTTAGAGCAAAGGCAGTAATCCAGAGGGTTCAGGTTGGGGAAGGAGAGGGGCCAGTGTGAAAAGGGTACAAAGTCGTAGCACTCCTGGGTCTCGTTGAACTTGTGAGCCGACGCTGAGTCTTGCTGCCACACCCGGGTCTGCCAGCGGCCACCTGATTGCACCAGGGGATCACCACACTCAGCACATCCAGGTACACTTTCGTGATGACTTTCAAGTCAACTTGAAGATGTGAGGTTTATGCGGCTCTAACTGGCCAGAAACTATATTTTAATCACCCTGGGCACGTCCCTGTTTTTCGTAGCAATCCACTGATGCATTTTGAGAGTGCTAGCAATGGTCCTGTTGTTATAACTTGGATCGGTAGAGAGCATGAGTTGTACAACGGCGCATCTCCGATCTCGCTTGTTGAACATTGTGTCACTTTCAGACATGAAAGAAAGCTTCTATCTCTCTTGGAATTTGTACACAACTGGCCAACTAGTAAATGACTAGCAAAAAAAAAAAATAAATAAAAATTAAAAAAATAAAATTGTTTTTTATCAAACGGAAATGAATCATGTAAGTTTTTCTAGGGCGACGATTTTATCGTTCCACCCTGTACTACATAGTTGTCATATTGCCAGTGGTAATAACCGACCAAATACTTATAATTAGGGTAGACATATGAACATTTTTGGTAGAGAGGACGTACGGAATAGCTAACAATATGTACGCCCTCTTTTTATGTAAATAATTGTTTTCTAAATAATAACTATGTTATTTAGAAACTAATTGTTAGCATAACGAGCGCGGCTTTGTTAACTATTTTGTTCGTATATCGTTTTATTTTTCATATAAATCGTCAACTATTTCAATGTCCTCAATGTATTTGTTCCAGTTCATATTGCCCGTGAATATTAGGCCGAAGAGTTTGAAAGAAGAATTCTCAGGTATGGTGTTATTTGTCATGGATATCGGTGGTTGGAGAGGCGTCTTGTAATTATTAAAGGAGAGCAGCTTAGTCTTACTAGCATTAAATGTTACCATCTATCTACGGCTCCATTCCACTACGGTTTGGGGGTCATTTTCTAACGATTCTGCCATTGTCTGAGATTTGTGTACATCCGTTCTTCCCTTATGCACATCATAGAGTATTGTATCAGTAGGGAAACGTGCGACTTACCTAATTAGCAGGTGTGCATAATTCAACGGGTCGGTCGTGGAATGAAATGAATGAAGAAGAAAGAAACAGAAATGGCTGCCTTATCTATTTATATGCCTGTAATATGACCACCCGATATGCAAATGAGATGCTCCTGGTTGGAGATAAAAGAGGGTTGATTTTTTAGAGGAAAATTCATTTTGGAATTGGATTTCGAAGAAATAAGTTGAATTAGCAGAAGTTTGTTGAGAGAATGTGCGTTACGTATACAGAAGTTTGGAAATTGGAAGTTTGGACAACAGTGTTAACCTTACCCAGGAAATTATTGGTGTGACGGGTAGAAGAAATAACACTCAAGGTATTGAATTATAGTATCATCAGCAAATATACTTATCTCGGACACAATATTATTGTTTATGAATATCAGAAATAATAGTGGTTCAAGGATCGACCTCTGAAACACTCCCGCATTTATGTTATGCTGTTTGGATGTGTTATATATTCGTTATCATCGAGGTTATCCTTGAGGGGGACCAAATTGAGCTTTCATTACATTTGAATATGTTATATAGAATTCTTCATTTAGGGGCACTTTTTACGTTTGGGTGTATACACTATATAACATCAAAGATTCCGTGTGATTGTCTCTAATATAAATGGTTGTGTGTTATTATCATAAAGGGAATCGTGTGTGTGACATGTAATTTCTGAACCTACCTCTGCTTCTTCTCGCTGTTGGACCATCTGGGAATTTCTCATCCTGGAGGGAGACTTGATACCTGTTTGACGAAGATTTATCACTCCAAGACGATGAATGGGTTTTATAGATTTTATTTCACTTTCCCCAGAGGTCCTGCAGCAGGTGTAAAGTGAAATCTGCTTGTGTGGTTCTTCTTCACACACGTCAGCGTTCGTCTCCCCCCTCCCCAGTTAAGAGGGGAGAGACCACGGAAAAACGTCCGTCTTCTTCAAAGCTCAAATCAAATCTCTCAGATCTAGCCAACCACGTCACACATACGTAATTTGGTCAGCTGACCTTTGGTTCTGGTAAACGTGTCTACCTCCACGTTTACTCACCTCTCTCTCTCTCTCTCTCTCCTTCTCTATTCTCTTATAGAGACACAGAGAGAGAAAATAGAAAGAGTAAGAAAGCCAGAGAGGGGGGGAGATGCTCGTTAACAGATGTACGTCCATCAATGACAACTTGGATGGTCTTATTATCGAAAAAGAATCTATATATATTTAGTAGACATCTAGTTACACCATACAATTTAATTTTTATTAGTAGCCCTTCATGCCAGATTTTGTCAAAGGCCTTGAATATATCCAGGATTACAGCCTTGGCTTCGCCTGTCTCATCCAGTACATGGTATATGCGTTAAGAGATGACTGTTAAAATATCTGTAGTAGAACGACATTGCCAAAATCACTATTGTTTGTCCAAGAGAAGATTAGCTTTTATGAGGTGGTGGACTAGTGCTTGATTAATTAAGATCTCAAAGATTTTAGTGAAGAGGGAGAGAAGACTGATAGGGCGATAATTGAGAGGGTCAGTTCTTTCACTAGAATTCTTGTACACTGGTACCATAGAGGCCACTTCCCAGCTATTAGGGAAGCAAGATTCACCAAGACATTTATTGTAGAGCTTGGAAAGTACGTGGAATAGTCTAGCTGAGCATTTCTTAATTAGTATAGCAGGGATGAGATCTAGCCCACACGCCTTGATGTATTTCTGGTATCGTGGACAAGAGAAGGGGTAATTTTTACATCATCTAGTGTGGCTTCAGTTCGTGTTGGGAAATTTGGGAGAGAGTTGTTTGTTACCTCTAAGGTGGAGTTGGAGGCAAATCACCAAGCAAGCAGTTCTGCCTTTTCAGTTGCCCTGCATGCGACCTTCTAGTAATTGGATAGTGGGGAATTACTGTTTATTCCCTTCACTAGTATAGATTTTCTAGAAATCACAAATTCCTATCGTTTGCGATTCTATGCGCCCCTGGTTATTTCAGCATGCCTTCTTGTGGCTGTGACTATTTCTCTCTTAAAATGAATTCTAGCAGCCATGTTTATTCCTATATGTATTTGATTCGTGACATACAAACCAGCGGAATGCATGCTGCCTTTGTGCAATGCAAAATCTGTGGTGAACAATGGGGGTGAGTGGGGCTTTCTATAATACTTCCCTTTGGGAACACGCGCTTCAATAGCTGCTTTGCACCATTCGGTTGTCTCATTTGCACACTGTTCAGCAGGAAGGGGGAATATATTGGTCCATGGGGCATTTCGGATGTTTTCTCTGATGGCTTCCCAGTCAGACCTTTTGTAGTACTTTGTTTTAAGCAATGGTTCCTCACCTTGGAGTTGGGATTTAAGTGTAATGCCCACTGATATCAATAGGTGATCTGTGTTTCCAAGTGCTCGGATACTGTTGTAAAGAATAGGTCTGGAAGTGAAGCCTGCTGGTGTACACAATCTGGGAGGCGGATTGGGAACATTACTGTCTGTGTGAGGGAATGGGCTACAGTAAAGCTATAAGTAGAACGTCAAGCTACATCTAGGCAACCTGAGAAACCAATCCTATTTTTATGGTGGACATTAAAGTCAACAAACATGCATTTGGGTGTTACTATTTAAGAATGATGAGGTGGGTCTCTCTTAATTGAATTTCCACTGAAACATGTATGCACATATTTGACCAATCATGTTTGTATAATAAACATACTATATATATATATATATATATATATATATATATATATATATATATATATATATATATATTCTAGCACAGTGATCCGACGTTGTCCAGGACTGAATACAGATCAAAAATATCCCATTTCCCCATATTGTCATGGAAATCAGTGAAGTCGCCCATTTTTCAATCAAATCGATTGATTGCTTGCTGTAGCTGGAGACCCTACCAACAGTGTACCAGGAAAAAGCTTCATATGCCTCCCCGCAATGATTTAGTCCACAATACATACTAGTCTACATTGCATTATAGAGGACCTTCTGTTAATTTTATACGCAGGACTATGACAACAGAATATTCTTTTCATTGTCTGGACTCTCGAGTATATATCCAACACAGACATAGTTAATCAACCGAGAACCACATCACTCTATATAAAAGCATTTAAAAATATCAACAGATACACAATCGAGAGTCAAAAAATTGAAAACAATATGCTGTTAGTCTAGCCCTATTGAGAACATTATCTAAAAATAATCGTTTGACTTAACGTTTAAAATCTCATCTTGGACTTCATATCGACCCTCTATCACACTTTCTTTGATCCTGTTTAGAATTCAGAACCATTTAGAGATTGACCTGTTTATTTTCAACCCTCGTCAAGACGGAAAACAGTGGGCGGTCTCCCATCTACAGAGGATTAGAAGGGTCCTACTAACATTTTGTGTTTTATTTTTTTAACTTTTCCTCCATCGAAACCAATGAAGTAAACAATCAACATATAAAATTTTATTTTTACTCACAGTGTATATATATATATATATATATATATATATATATATATATATATATATATATATATATATATATTTATATATATATGCTGGTCTATGCTGGCCTAGCTAGGATTATCATTCACGACCTACTTCCCTTATCAGATGTTTTTTTTTTCAGTAATATATATATATATATATTATTGAAAAAATCCATCTGATCAGATGCTTTTTTAAAATAATATATATATATATATATATATATATATATATATATATTATTTAAAAAAAACCCATCTGATCAAGAGGGAAGTAGGTGGTGAATGATAATCCTAGCTAGGACCAACATAGACCAACAAAATGACAAGAATGACCACCTCCTTCCCCAATTTTTGAGTGACCTTGTTCTTAATTTTTTGTTTTTCATTTTTGCATGTGTGCATTTCGGAAAATAAAAAATATATAACTCAAAATGTAGTATCTGTTCTCACTATTGATTTCACTAAAGACCAGCTTTCGTCTATGTTTTTCTCAGGGACATTCTAGTGCCTGAGAATACACTGACAACCTGCACTTCCTCTTGTATTGCTAGCCGCACTCTAGACTGATATGCCTCCCTTTTTATTTGTCCTTCTTTGCTCTCCCCCTTTCTCGGGAGATCTGAGCTTCCTGTAAGCCTAGAGCAACAAGAGAGAGCCAAACACAATGTTTTCTTATGCCTAATGCTTTTTCCCCTCCCTCTCTCAAGTTCTATGTCCTCATCCTGCTGATTTTGGTGCCACTTCTTTTTAGCACGAAAGCCGGCGCTCCACTCTAAAGCGAATCTATGCTGGTTGAAACCGCTATTTTTGCAACAAACAATTGTCAACCAGCGATGGAATAAAGGGGGAAAACTACATGGAAGAACAGAAGAAGGATAAATGCTCCAACCCGAGGTTGATTGCAAAGGTGGCCAGTCCCCTAAAGAACGACTCCCAAAAGATGGGATCAAAACTCACAGAAAAGAACAGTAACTAAGGAGAGGAGTTTCAAAAGAACTTTAACAAAAAAGCTACTCTCCAAGAGGACGGCTCCTCAGATGAGAGAGCAAAACTTAAAAATGATGGGTTGTACTGTCTGGATACAGACCAAACTCAAGGAGAGTAACCCAAGAGTCGACTGTGGCTTCGACCTTTGACTTTACCTCGGACCAATACTTTTCAAGTATGAGATCCGGTCAAGACTACAAGTCAAGGATCTGAACCAGGCTGTCCGTCCAACTGAAAGGAGCAGAAAAGGGTATCAGCACCCCTCTAGGCCTCCAACCGCAGACTGGTTGATTTGGCCCCTGTGGTCTTTTTGTACTGTGTGGGGGCCTCTGTTACTGCCTCGGTGTCTCAGAAGCATGACACGAAAACTGATTTCATCAGCAAACTCGGAGACATTGGCAGAGCAATCTCACATAGGACTGGACTTGCCTCCTCGCGTTTCAACTTACAAAGTAGTGGCTCCAATGCAAGGACGTAAAGCAAGGGAGACAGCAGATAGCCCTGACGCATGGTCGAAAAGATGAAGGATTTCACATGTTTTCCGTTTACTTATACCACTGCCGTTGGTGCACAGTACGGAAATCCATTTATGGAAGCCCAGTTTGAATCTGGCGGTCCCTAGAACTGACGTAAGGGAGCGATGGTTGACCCTATTGAAAGCTTTGGTCTGATCCAAATTGATCAGCGTGGTTTCCAAGTCGTCTTCTATCCCTCCCTCTAAGATCATACAGATCAGGTAAAAGTAGTTTTGAATCGATCTCCCTTTTTCAGCATAGTTGTATTCTGGATCGATCAAGTCACTGATAACAACCTGCAGCCGATTCAATAGGACCTTGGCCCAAATCTTTAGCTCTGTCTTTAACAGAGTTATTAGCCTGTAGTTGTTTAATTTCTCCCTGCTATGCATATCTGTTTTCCTCAGCCATGTGAGGTCCTGGATATGACCCTAAACTCTATCCGATGGTGAGGCCTCAGCTTGCAAGCTTTGGGGAATGTGGAGCCACCCCTTAATTGCCATTGCTCCCAGATCCACTCTGACCCGGAGTGATAGTACCTGTTAGGGCCCCAACTATGAGTTAAATAGAAACCGACTTGAAAATAAACAAAACAAATATATTCTATTAAAAACTTTTTCTTCAAAATAACTGGATTCGGCATTAAATAACCTGAAAAGAGTTGATACGCTGTAAAACAAAAACAGCCAACCAACTATCAGCAATGTGATCAATCCCTTGGAGACTTGGGAGATTTGGGATGGAACCTTCGTCCAGCCAATGATTGAACACATCCGTCAGATACTACACTTTGATCTTAGCTAAATTGTCAAGGAAACAAAAACATTATACGATATGAAAACAATTTATTTTATATACATTTTCAGAAAAGGGAATGATTGAATATAGAATCAGTATACAATACAAAATCATTTCATATATTTTTAGAAAAGGGAGGGGCGGATATATGCACACAGTCCCGGAAATTCCCCTCTTACACTCTAAAAATCGCTTTATTTAATATACATTTTTAGGGAGGGATATATGGTGTCATTTTGACTGAAGCAGTTTACTATAAAAAAATCACTTTATATATTTAGGAGAGGGTATGTGGAAAGAGTCCGGAAAATGGCTGAAGCAGTTTAAGATGCTAAAAATCATTTACCATATATATATTTTTAGAAAAGGGGAAGTTATATGGAGAAATGGTTGAAGTAGTTTAGGATCTAAAAATCGCTTTATTTTATATATATTTTAAGGAGGGGGGTATATGAAATCAGTCCCAGAAATGGTTGAAGTAGTTTATAATTTAAATATCACTTTATTTAATATATATTTTACGAAGTGGGGATTATTTGGAGTCATCCGCAGAAATGGCTGAAGCAGTTTACGATCTATAAATCACTTTCTTTCATATATATATATATATATATATATATATATATATATATATATATATATATATATACAAAAGTAAAATTATCTGTCTGTGTGTGTCTATGTGTGTACATTTCCCTAAAAACTACTCTGTGAATTTTCAGTCTATAGACTCGAGATTTGACATAAGGGGTATTGAGATTTGGGAAAATCTTTTTAATTGATTTTCGGCCAGAAATTTGGCTGTCAAGGGGTCAAAGTTCAACGATTTGACCTTTGAAAATTCTATCTTCCCAATTTTGGGCCTAAACACTTGAAATTTTAGATGTAAGTTACTTGGACATGGACACAACTTTTTAATTTGATTTGAGCCTAAAACAATAACTGTTAAGTGGTCTAAATTGGGGTAAATGTTAAAAAAAATGTGACCTCTGTGGTTTCTACCTAATTACTCAGCTAATTTTTGTTTTAAACATTTGAAATTTTAGAGCTGGTGACTCAAACAAATTACCGGTCTGCAAACCTAAACTGCTTAAGGAGTAGATAGGCTCTGTCTATCGCCTGGCTTCCATACTCCTTCTTTGCCTATTAGTAAGGCACAGAGACGCTATCACAGTGATTCGACAAAACACTCAGTGGTAGATCTTGTTTCTTGTCTAGGGCAATGAACGCCGTTTTCCCCACTCTTGACACATCCCACCCCTCAAAACTGGGCACTTGGGAGTGCTTGAGTACCACATATGCCTATGCAATTAGATTGGGTTGACCTTCTTCTGATGGGTTGAGGGTACCGAATTGACAATTCCTGGCTGCTGTTTCCGACTGGTAGTACGGGAGCCCTAACTCTTTGGTAGCGCTTAGTGCAGCTCCTCCATCAACAGTTGTATATCTGGATGTTTTTAGTGCCATGTCACGCATGGAAAAGGACCCTGCACTCATCCCCAATGGGCTTTCCTGAGGCCACAATCCTAGTTGAAGAAAGGTCAGCTGATGGTCTACTTGTGTTGCATGTCTGATACTCTGCATAACCTCTTGTTCATCTCCCCCTTATCTAACTGAAACTCTTTAAAAACATGATGACAGTACAATAAAAAAATAAGCTTAAACTAGGCTAAGGGACAAACAAATCCAACTTGCCTCCTCCCTCGAGGCTTGCATTCACTAACATCCGTGGGCTTAGAACTAATTTAGCTGATGTTGAAGCATTTCTCCTAACAAATAACCCGGATATCTTAGCACTAAGTGAGACTAACCTACACTCCTCCATCCCCTCTAACTACTTTAACATGCCTGGCTATCTCCCACTCTGCCGTAAGGATTCTGACAGACATATGCATGGAGTCTACATTTGTAACACCCTCCCCTTGACTAGAGAAACAAACCTACAAACGGACGATCAAGCCTTTATGTGCTTTAGACTAAACATACAACATAACATTAGCTACTTTTATTTTCTCTACCGCTCTCCCTCGACCCAGGACTGCATCATAATAAACAAAGTCTCTGACAGCATAGATACAGCACTCTCCCTCCACACTAGCACACAAGTACATGTATCTGGTGACTTTAATGTCCATCACAAAAACTGGCTTGGATTCTCTACTTACACAGATGCAGCAGGCAGTACAACACATAGCTTCTCTATATCTCACTCCCTATCACAAATGGTTACGTTTCCAACCCGTTTCCCTGACCAGCATGAACAACACGCATCACTTCTAGATCTGTTTCGGACTACAGTTCCCGATGATTGTATAACAAATGCTGACAGCCTCTCAATAACGCTGATCATGCAGTGATAATGGTTGAAATCGCCCTAAACTCTAGACCCAAAACTGAAGAGCCAGTGCTCAAAACAACGATATATTATAAAAAGCCTGACTGGGAAGCCATCAGAGATCTTATTAGAGATACCCCATGGGGAAATATTTTTTCTCTTCCTGCTGAACAGTGCGCAAATGAGACCACTGAATAGTTCAAAACGGCAATAGAAGCACATGTTCCCATGCGGACATTTTATAGCAAGCCTCACTCTCCCCAATGGTTTACTTCTACTTGCGCAACTGCCATTGCTCAAAGGCAGCATGCATACAGCAGATTAAACCGACATAAGTCCAGTTAAAACAGACAGAAGTATATAGAAGAACGTTAAGAAAGAAATAGCGACAGCTAAGAGAGAATTTACTGAAACCACTTAAAAGCGCATCGAAGCACAAAAATTAGGAACTCAAGACTTCTGGAAAATCTACAACAGTGTAGTAAATAATGGGTAATAAACAATTCCCCCACTAACCAATAATCACGAGGTTGTTTGCTCAGCCACTGACAAGGATAATATGCTTGCCAGTCGGTTTGCCTCAAACTCCACACCGGACCCTACCAACCACCCCCTACCTAACTTTCCTTTGCAGACAGACGCCACGCTAGACAATCTAAAAATCACCCCTGCTCAGGTGCATGCTATCATAAAAACCTTGACACTTCAAAAGCATGTGAACCCGATCTCATCCCAACTGTGCTATTAAAAAAGTGCTCAGCCGAAGTAGCTCCATTCCTCTCCAAACTCTACAACAAATGCCTAAATGAATCTTGCTTTCCGGGCTGTTGGAAAACTGCTTCTGTAGTACCAGTATTCAAGAATTCTGGCGAAAGAACTAACCTATCAAATTATCGCCCATTAGCTTCTTCACACTTTCGCCAAAATATTAGAGACCATAATTAACTATGCTCTAGTCCATCACCTTACAGATGCTAAACCTCTGACTGACAAACAATATGGATTTAGACAAGCCCGTTCCACGGCAGACATCCTCACTGTGATCTCTGAACGTATATACCATTCACTGGACAAAACGGGGGACGGCAGAGCGGTAGCTCTAGATATATCTAAGGTTTTTAACAGTGTATGGCATGAGGGTCTCCTGAGGAGAATTAGATCATACGGAATCACTGGTAGAATACTTAACATAATTAAATCCTTCTTAGATAAGAGAAACATCCAGGTTGTCCTCAATGTCGTACATCTAAACAATATGATATAAATGCGGGAGTGCCTCAGGGATCTATCCTTGGACCTCTATTGTTCCTAATAATCATTAATGACCTCCCCGACAAAATTGCCTCTGAGATGGGTATATATGCTGATGACACCACACTCTATAACAGGCATGACAGGAAAACAAATGAACACATATCTAAAGAAATGGCAAAAAACACTAGAGGATGACCTACAATATGTAGTGGAATGGGGATATAAATGGATGGCCACATTCAATGCTGCCAAGACTAAACTGGTTTCCTTCAATAATTACAAGAAACCTTCTCTGCCACGAATAGCAATGGCCAGTGACTCCCTGTCTGAGAGTACATCTTTCAAACTGCTTGCCCTAACGTTCACAGGAAACATGAGTTGGAACAGTTATATCGAAAACATTGCCAGGGCCGCTGCGAAAAAGGTAGGCTCTCTCTACCATGCTAGACAACTACTAACACCCAAAAGTATCCTGTTCCTCTATAAGGCCGCCATTCGCCCATGTATGGAGTATTGCTGTCACATTTGGGTTGGTGCATCTGCTACTAGTCTCTCGCTCCTAGACAAGGTTCAAAAGAGAGTCGCCAATCTGATAGGCCCTGAACTGGCATCTAAGCTTCAGCCTCTCTCCCATCGACGAAATGTTGCGTCCCTCTGCCTGTTCTACAAGTATTTTAATGGTGAATGCTCTAGTGAACTCCAGAAACTTGTGCCCCCATGACGTAGACACCCTCAACAAACCCGACAGGCAGCTAAATCCCACACCCACACAGTAGAGATCCCTAGATGTAAAAGATCTTTCTACTCCAGTAGTTTTTTCCCCAGAACCGCTAGACTCTGGAATTCTACTCCAGGTCCCTGCTTCCCCAACTATTCTGAAGTTCAAGTATAACGTGAACCGACATCTTGCTACCCAAATCCCAACATAGTACCCCAGTAGTTGTTGCCCCTGATAGTAGCCCCCTACACCAAAGTGGCAATGTGTCTTGTTTGGGATGAAAATGTAAAAAAAAAAAAAAAAGACATAGGGCAAGCTTTTTAATCGGTTTTCGGCCGAATATTTGGCTGCCAATAGGTCAAAGTTCAAAAGATTTGACCTTTGCAGTCTCTAGCAAACTATTCAGCCAATTTTGGGTCTAAACATTTGAAATTTTACATAAAGGGTATTCAGACATGCAGCAAGCTTTTTTTTTAGTTTTTGGGCGAAAATTTGGCTATCAAGAGGTCAAATTTGAAAGAGTTAACCTTTGCAGACTCTACGAAACGTTTCTATAAATTTATGTTTTGTTTACGGGAAGTTTAGATGCGGTAAGTCATCGGTACCGTCGGTTTCAAACCTGATTATTAGGGACCGCTTTAGATTTCCATATAAAGCTTTCTTCAGCCAATACTCATCTCTTTTCTAACCGGAATTGGAAACATATATACATTATGAGTTCACGTTTAACTCTCGTTTTTTTTTAAATAACCCCCCATTTTATCGGATGGGGCGATTATATTGAATTTAAAGTCTAATTTCGATTAAATTAAAAAAGAAAACTTCAATATTAACTCGAAAATTGATTCTCAGATTAACCTTCTAAATTTAAAATTTATCTCAATATCAAATTAAATTTCCATTTAATTATAAAAAATTTCAAGGTTTAGGAGGAGGAATACTTATCTAGCCTAAAGGAATTTCTACTATATTCACCTCAATACTATCGAATGGAGAAAATTGAACATAAACCAGCATACGCCCTAGAAATAAATCAATGCTCACTTTGTAATGCGGAGAAGTGTTATATCCTATGGCCAATTCATAGCCCAGAAATAAGATGTTTAAATGTAAGGAGCAAATCCCTAAAAATTGAAATAGTTTACGATTTAAAAATAATTTCATTTCATGTATTTTTGTAGGAGGGAAGCGTATAAAATCGGTCCCAGAAATCGCTGAAGAAGTTTACCATTCAAAAAGCACTTTATTTCATATAAATATTTTCGGAAGCGGTAGGGATATATAATGTCAGGAAATGGCTGAAACAGTTTATCATATGAAAATCTCTTTATTTCATATCATTTTTTAATAAGGGTGTATGTGAAGTCAGTCCCGAACATAGCTGAATTAGTTTAAATTTTTTAAATAGAGGCTATTAAAAGTCAGTCCCCAAAATGGCTGTAGCAGTTTCAGGTCACTTTATTTCCGATATATTTTTAGGAGTGGAGTATACAGTCAGTGCCAGAAATGGCTGTCGTAGTTTACGATGTGAAAAACACTTTATTTCATATATATATATTTAGGAAAAGAGGGTATACAGAATTAGGGGCTCCAGCTGTCGCCCGGCCATAAAATAATCTCAATTATCTTTATTAATATTACTTTATTATATTTTGTAAGTGAGTGGAAGATACGAATTTTTAGTTCAACTGGCCGATGTATGCACAATAAATGTGAAAAACGATATAATATTTTAGCGCATTGGACTATTTTTATTATTAGAATAATTTCTCTTTCTATTATTGTGAAACAGGATGGAGAGAACAGAATTACCTGAATTCAAGAATGTCATTGTTTTGTTCTATTTGGAGTTGCGCAGAAGCAATAAATATGATAATAAAGTATTACATTTTATAAGGCTAGCTCCAGTATCCAGATTACATTTTGTTTCAGCACTGTAAAATAAGAGACATTAATGAGTTATTCGGAAGATACAGACAGGATTATGGAGATATACGGTAAAAGGAGGAAAGGGAAAAAGAGAGAAACATAAGAAAGTGTTGGGAGAGAGAGAGAGAGAAAGAGAGAGAGAGAGAGAGAGAGAGAGAAAGAGAGAGGAGATCAAAATTTTGATATAAAGATTTTACACACAATTTCTTTTATATTTAATTTTACGTTATTTCTGATTAAAAAAAAACAACAACAGAAGTTCGATGATTCACGCACGGTAGTTTCTTGAGTGATAGCTTTTCTAAACATCTTCAAAACAAAAATCTGAAGCAAAGTAAATAGTCACATGTTTGCGCACGACAAGCCTATCGTTCTATTTCTATTTCTTTTCAACATAAACACATATTCAACAATTTCTTGAAAATCTTTTTGAACTCGTTTAACACACACACACACACACACACACACACACACACACACACACACACACACACACATATATTTGTTTTGAGTTTATTTGTGTATTATTTTAATTTCTTTTCTTTTACTTTGTATGTGTGTGTTTATCTCATTTATTTCTATTTCTAGCTAGTTTAACATATATATATTTACCTTTTCAGTTTCCGCGTGTGTGTACGTGCCTTATATTTCTCCTTTTCTTTCTTACTAGTTAACATGCAAAATACTGTCCCTTACATATTTCTTTTTCACGAACATATTTTTTTCCATAATTAATGACATATTTTTTCCAAATCGGACTACTATTTCTGTTGATTTTTTTCTTGACATTGGTAATCTGTATGTTCTGGGTTCATTATACTCCGATGTGGGAAGGCAATGCACGGTACTAAAATGAATACATGTTATGTAGCGGGGTAAGCATATATAAACCGCGGTCTAGTTAACGCTGTGATAGATATAGTATGTCCTCTAGTAGTTAATATGATCTTCAATTGTCGTACATATATAAAATGTTCATTGTGTGTGTGGCCGCTTCTTCACAAATACACGTAGTTAATAAATGTGACACATAAACCTTTGCAGACAGCTTTTCTTACAATATGTCTGCTTATCTCAGACCAAAAGAATCACATACCTTCTTATTTGTCCAACCCCTAAAAAGAACGCGATAACAACGGGTTATATTTTACATGAGTTTCATTCGTCTTAGCACGCTGAGTCTCTTTCTACATGATCTCGTTACTATTTATGCATCTAACAGGGTCGTTCACATATCTGTTGGCTCACTACTTAGTTTGATCTCTGCCAACTAACTATTACACATATCGTTCACGTAAGCAACCACCTTGTTTACTTACTTATTCCAATGTTTACTTACCTTATTCCAATCTACCTTAAAATTCCTAAACGGACTTTATTTATCTTCGGAGTTAAATTCCGAACTAAACATTCCAACCTGTAAATACAAAATTTTCAAAATCTAATTGTTATATTTTTCTAATGATAATAATCGACCAGGTCACCCGCTGTTGTCTTGTCAATATAAAACACAAGGAGAAACGATGTTGCCCGGGATTAAATTAGGACCAATGAATGTTCCACACTTACATATTTTATTGTAATTGAAATCGGTGAAATTGCATATTTTTCAATCAAATAGATTGATTGCCGACGTAATAAATATTTTATCTTCAGCTCTAACAACAACGATCGAGCACTTTATTGGGTTTTTCTCATCGCCTCCTGACACGATATATATATATATATATATATATATATATATATATATATATATATATATATATATATATATATATATATAATATTAGTTAACGGTGGATGCAGGATGTTTAGGGGCGCATTACTTTTAGTTTTAATTCCAATTTTCTTATTTTGTAGTGTATCTAGTTTCTTGCTAGTTATTACGTACAGTTAGTATATTTGTCCCGGTGTTAGATGAGATCCGATTTAAAAAGGGCTGTAATTTTTTGATAAGCACAGCTTCTAGTAATTCTAGTTGTCGTGTGAAGTTGTTAAGGTATCGAATTTTAATATTGTTCGTGTCGATATTTCTAATGTCGGACGACTGTAAGTTTTTATCATGGGATGTTAGGTGTTGTTTTATGGCACTATTGTCAGCTAAATGATAGGTCAATCGTCGGGAGAATGTTGTTGTTGTGTGGCCTATGTATGCGTTTTAGAGTGGGTTCGGAGACATTCTTCGAAGAAAAATTCATACATTAGTTTGGTTTATTGTGGTGTTAGTATTATAATTGTTTTTAATTATTAAATTTGAGGTTTTACATTTAGTATAATATATTATTAGTTTTATTTTTTTGTTATAGTCGGTGGGTCTCGTGTATCTTTTAATTACGTTTGTTATTATTTTTTCATCTGTTTTGTAGTTCGTGTGTAGTTGGTCTTCATAGTATAATTTGAATACTATGAGGACCAACTACACACACACACACACACACACACGCACACACACACACAGACACACACACACACACACACACACACACACACACACACACACACACACACATATATATATCGTCTGTACGTTTTATTGATATTAATTGATCACGAACGCAACAATAACAAAAAATATGAACAAAATTCAAAACCCTTATTTTCTTTTTTTTTAATTCTATATCAAACAGTTGAATTTAACAGTCAAATATAAAAATAAGGCTTCCTTCAGTCTTGAAAAACTAGGAACACCCACGGTAAGGGTGTCTGCGCCTGAAATTTTTGTGGCAAGAGTTGCGCAATCTCCAACCATACCTCTCCTGAGTCAACATTGTTGAATACCAGTTGCAAGTTGGGGGGTTGAGAACGACTGGAAACAATGCAAAGACAAGCGGAAAGCACATACAGCGCCTAGAATTCCAAAATCGTCACCCATCTGGTACTAACCAGGCTCGACGTTGCTTAACTTCGGTGATCTGATGAGAACCGGTGTGCGAACGTGATTACACCATCTATAATATACAGTCAAATATATATAGCTTTTAAAAGATGGATACAATTTTCAAAGAAAGTTGATAATGCAATTTCTAAAAGTTTATCAATGTTTAATTTATTCTTAAAATTAATAACTCGAACAGTACAAAAAATTGCCATCCTCTTTTCTTTATGCTTAGGTACCCCCTCCAAACAATTCCCAGCACACTTTGACCGAACCTTCTTACAAACCTCCCAGTAAGGTTGAAGCCCCATGCGGTTATTCCTTCTATAGGCTAATCCACTCAAAAAAAAAAAAACAAAAAAAAAAAGGAAAAAGAAAAAAAAATAGCCATGGCATGGATCGACTACAAATAGGTGTACGACAGGATCCTGCGAACATGGATAATAGAATGCTTAAAAAGATATAAAATACCAATCAGGATCATCAACGTGATAGAAAATGCAATGAGAACATAGAGACTGCAACAGAAATGAAACAGAGAATTGGATAGGGATTCCTTAGGAGAACGAAAAAACTCCTGGATATTAAATTATATAGCAGAAACCTATTAAAAGATATAGAGCAGTATCACTAGTATCACTCCGGACCGTTCACAGGGTGGACCAAAGAAGAACTGAGACAAACCGATCAGAAAAACAAGAAGACTCATGATCACACACCCAAAGGACGATGTTGACCGACTCTACGTTGAAAGGAAAGATGGTAGGACAGGACTGGTTTGTATAGAAGAATGTGTGAATGGCATAAAAAAGAACTAGAAAACTACATAATGCAAAAACGGAAACGATAATCATGGCAGCGAGAGACACTGAAAAAATTAACAAAACAGAAAACAGGGAGACAAAGGATAAGACGAGAAAAGAAAAATGGGTAGAGAAACAATTACACGGAAGATTTATAAGAATGACAAAAGATAAGAATAATAAAAACACTTGGACATGGATGCGAAAAAGACATGTTAACCGAGAAACTGAATCATTAATAACTGCAGCACAAAATAACTCGATATGAACCAACCACATCAAAGCAAAGATCGACAAAACACAAGAACACTGCAAATGAAGACTCTGTGGACTAAGAAACAAAACGATAAATTGTATAGTAGGCGAATGCAGCAAACTGACCCAAAAGGAATACAAGAACAGGAACGACTAAGTTGGGAGGGCAGTACACTGGAAATTATGCAAACAACTATATCTCGAACGCACAGACAAATGGTACAAGCATAATCCGGCAACAGTACTTGAAAACGAGAATTACAAAATCCTATGAGACATGGACATACAAACAGATAAACCCATCCAAAGAAGAAGACCGGATGTCATAATAAGTAACAAGAAAGAAAAGTCCTGTCAAATTGTAGACTTTGCTGTTCCAGCTGATCACAGGGTGAATATCAAGGAAAAGGAGAAACGGAGCAAATACACATAGCTAACGAAGGAGCTGAAAGGGATATAGATGATGAATAAAATCAGGATTATACCTATAATAATAGGACCACTAGGAACAGAACTGAAAAGCTTTGAAACAAGAATGGGAGAAATTGGAATCAAAGAAGGAGTTCGAAAGATACAACGAATAACAATAATGGAAACAGCTTAAATATTAAGGAACCCCATTGAATGCAGAGACTAATACACAGGAGCCATATGAGCGAGTCAAACTGCTGCAGAAGAAAAGCGTGAAAAAGCATTACATGGAATCAAGAAAATTAAAGCTGCATATCTGTTCTGTATCCCCTCCTCCATCCCCTCCTATCCCCCCCAAAGTGATACCAAATAGCCGAGAAAAGTCAAGGATGATAGAAAGACTGAGGAGAGAGCACTAACCAGACGTCCGCTGAGCAAGTGCAAAGAGAATTGGGACCTTAGGAAGGCTTATTGCCATTCCAATTTCAGTTGAGACCAATGGTCGCTGCCATCGAGAAATCAATGGTAAGTGGCTGTTGTGATAACACAAAACCACTTGCAAATGTTACTGAAAGCGGTGAGGAGTACTGGAAATCTGTGGTGGTTTGTTGTCACTTAGCTTCCAGGTTGTTTTCAAGGAGAGATCTTTGATGACGCATGTGAAAGCTCTTTGTGAGTCAATAATAATAAATAACACAAAATAACACAAAAATAATTAGAAAACTACATAATGCTGAACACTGAAAGAATAACAACTGCAGCAAATGAAAAAACATACAAGGCAGAAAAAGAAGCGACAAGAGATTAGACAAAAAAATAATGGGAACATAAACATCTAGATGTATACGACTATCAGTCGGTCATTGAGGTGTTATAGTAAATGTCTTAAAGCGGTCTCGGGAAGAGATGAAGATGGCCGTCGTTAGGGCCTATAAGAAGAAAAGCATACCTGAGATGTTGGATGAGCTGTGTGGTTCCTTTTTCCAGGAAACGTCTTTACCTCTTCACCCTTGGTGGCGTTCTGACTGGAGTTTTCTTTCTTCATTTTCCGGACCGCTTCGTTGTTCAATGAAGGCATTTATGAAGGCGTTTATGAAGGCATTTATGAAGGCACTTATGGCAGACACAAGAAAAACGACACGCGACACAATTGTAATATATATAAGGTATAACTAACTATTTTATTTTACAAAATATATATTACAAAAAACTTTAACAATTAAAAACTTGACAATAGGCTTTTCAAAGCTAACTAAGCTAACTAGTATTGAGGGAGGGGGTGCTCCCCCCACTTACGGAGAGACAGAATATGCGTCTTCACGTCATGGTGGTCGTGCAGGAAAGCGAGAGCACTCTAGGAAAGGGAATTATTGGAAGGCGTTTCTTTGTATCTCTACACACATGGCCAAATAACCACCCGGTCATGCTGCGGAGTTTGTTAGAAACAGTGGCACAAAGAAATAGTGCAACAGATGGAAGATTCATAATCATGGCAAAGATGAAACTAATGGCTATAAAAATGAAACCTAAACGGAGAAACTGAATCCATAATAACAGTCACACAAGATAACGCAATTAAAACCAACCACATCGAAGCAAAGATCGAAAAGACACAAGAACACAACAAACTGAGACCCTGTTGACAAAGAGACGAAACAATAAACCACATAATAAGCGAATACAGTAAAGTAGCTCAAAACAAATATAAAAATAGACACAGAACAAGTAAAGAATGCTGTGCATTGATAATCATGCAAAAATGTGCATCTTGAACACCCAGATAAATGGTATGGGCACAAACCGGCAGCAGTACTCGAAAATAAAAGTCACAAAATCTTATCGGACATTGGTATACAAACAGATAAACCCATCCAATCAAGACGACCGGATATCGTAATTGTTAACAAGAAAGAAAATTCCTGCCAGATTGTAGATTTTGCATGCCGGCAGACCACGATCAAGGAAACTGATAAAATACATGGAACTGACGAGAAAACTAAAAGGAAAATGGAAGATGGAGAAAATCAAAATAACACCATTTTTAGCAGAAGCGCTAGGAACAATACCGAAAAAAAAAAACTGTGAAAAATGAACGGGAAAGTTTAGAATTAGAGGGATGGCTGAGAAGATACAATTGCTAACAATAATGAAAACAGCTGAAATATTAAGGAAAACCTTTCAATGTGAAGACTAACACACATAAACTATAGGCACAAGCCGGACATACAGAAGCTGCTACAGAAGTAAAACACAGAGGGAAAAGGAACAACATATGAAACTGTGAAAACTGAAACTGTATAATTGCAAGTTAACCACCCCATGCTCCAATCTTTCTTTTGTGTCACCATAAACTGACACCACACAAAATAAGTGAGAAGGGTCAATGGGGGTTGGAATGACTGAGGAGTGAAAGCACCAGCCAAACCTCTACTAGATGAATGCAAAGAGGACTGGGACCTTGGGGAGGCTTATTGCCACCTAAATTCCAATGAAAACCAATGGTCACTTCCAACGAGAAATCAATGGTAAGCGGCTGTTTCAATAACGCAAATTCAACTGCAAAAGTTATTGAAAGAAGTGAAGAGTATTACAAATCTGGGGAGACTTGTTGTTGCCACTCAAACTCCAGAAAACGCCACAAACCTTTGATGTTGCCCTGTGCAACTACTCCTAGTGAGTATAATAATAATAATAATAATAATAATAATAATAATAATAATAATAATAATAATAAGATACAACGACTAACAATAATGAAAACTACCGAAATATTAAGGAAAACCCTTGAATGCGGAGAATAATACAAGTATACAATATAATGAAGAAGCGTTACAGGGAATGAAGAACACTGAAGCTCTATATCTACAAGTTCTACACCCCCATCACGCATCCCCTCCCATTGTCTAATCACCGCCCCCCCCCCCAAAGTCAGACCAAAGAGCCGAGAAGAACCAAGGAGGATGGAAAGACCGAGGAGAGAGCGCTGACCAAACCTCCGCAAAGAGAATTGAGACCTTGGGGAGGCTTAGTGTCATTCAAATTCCAGTATAGACCAATGGCCACTGCCAGCGAGAAATCAATGGTAAGATGCCATCGAATGAGGTGGAGAGAACTGGACGTCTGGAGAGACTTGTTGTCGCTCAGCTTCAGAGAACACCACAGGTTACCAATCAGATCTTTGTTGATTTGTGTGAAAGCTTCACGTGAACCAATAATAATATCCAAAAATATCAACAAATTTATAGGATCGAGAAAAAACACATGGAACTATGAAAAGTGAAACTATAATTCTAAGTCACCCCCCTCCACACACACACACACACACACACACACACACACACACACACACACACACACACACACACACTGAAAATGTCATGCCGGCATCGACTTGCGGCCCACCAAATAGTCAAGAATGGCCAAGGAGAATGGAAAAAACCGAGGAGAGAAATTACTAACAAGACTTCCACTAGATAAGTGCAAAGAGGACTGCGACATTTAGGAGGCTTATAGTCATCCAAATCGTAGTGTATACCAGTGATCATTGCCAGCGAAAAGTCAATGACAGACAGCTATTGCGATGATGAAAATTCATTTGCAAATATTATTGTAAGAGATGAAGGTACTGGAAATATGAAGAGACTGGTTGTCACTCAGAGCCCAGGTAACACCATCGATTGTTATCAATGAGAAATCTCTGATGATGATCTGGTCAGTGTCTGATGGTAGCTATGGTGGATTATATATCTCCTTGTTGAAATCGAACCCGTTGCCAAAGGCCCGGGGTTTTCTGTTGTGTCCTAAGAGAAGTTTGAGGGTTTATCCGAACCACGGTGAGTTGTTGTCGGTAACATGTCTTGAACAAGAAAGGGGGAAGTAACCGTGTGTTAAGACCATTTATTAATTTCTATCAAGTTCTCAGCTTGCCTGGGAAATGATTTCTGATTTTACAATCGAGATGGTAAGTTAAATGTTTGCACTGATCATGACTCAGCATATAAAATAAATATAAATTCAAACTCGTAAACAACGCGGTGTAGTTGCTCCTATTTTTTTGTGGTTGTCTGTAATCGCTACTGCTACAAGTTGATCATAACAGCCAGAGGCCCTGCCAAAATAAATAATGCAGGATGCATGTTTTCAAGCTACTAAATCCTGCCTATAAAAAGACGATATATTTGAAGAAAGATCAAGATGATCGCCAAATAGATAGGCCGGCCAGACATAATATAAAGTTATACTAATTACATAGATTTGCCCTCGATTGTGAGAAGCTGTTTAATTATGTTTCAAGCATGCAAGGAAACTCTCTAAAGTATACAATTAATTTTTTCTTTCGCATTCACTCCAAACAAGATAGACTGCGACTTAGACTTTCGTGACTAAGAATATTATGTAGGGAGTTGAGCAACCAGATGTGTGTTTACATTATATTTGAACAGTACAGTCAGGAAATTATTAGACCAAGAGGAGATTTCTAAAGTAGCAAATATTTTAGTAGAAGGCTTGGCATCAAGGAACCTCTGCAGTATTAACTTTTAACAAAGCACAGCGCCACTTGGACATAAAGGTTACTATTTGAGATTATATATACAAGGACACAATGTAGAGTGTTGAACATCCAAACGTCTGGTTACAGTACATTAAAACTTCTGCATGTCAGGACAGTCAAGAAAGCAAGAAACATAGAGCGAATTCTAAGATCTAGCAGTTTGTAGGAAGAAACAATGTGCATAAGGCTTTCCGGCATCTAAGGATTTCTATAGTGTAGGGGTTGAATTTTGCTGCTTTCCATGTTAGTCAGTGTATTCACATAGATAGGGTGGAAATGATACGAGTTACCAGAGCACATTCTATTAAAATACTTGTATATAAAGAATGAGGACCTTACCCGAAAGGAGCAATCTATTTTGAAATATTAAAACCCTACCTAAGAGCCCGTCATTCAACCTACTCAGTCTTACGTTCACAGGCAACACGAATTAGAAAAATATATAAACAGGCTGCTGCAAAGAATGTGAGCTCCCTCTAACGTGCTAGAAAATTACTCACATGATAGAGCATCTTATAGATTTACAAGACCACAATTCAATGATGAATTCATAGTAATTGTGCCCTCATTGACGTATTACACACAATTAGCCTCACAAACAGCAAAATCCTATTCCTTTATTTTTTAGCCCCCCCCCACCGGAGCTGGAAAACCTTCTATTCTAATTGTCTCTACCATAAGACTACTAGACGTTAGAGATTCCCTTCCTTTTTCTTGCTTCCCTGACTGTATTAACTGGGAGTTTAAATGTAATGTAAAGAGGAATTTTACTGCTCAACTCCCCAAAGTCTCCTACAAAACACAATCCCAAATAGTAGCCCCTTACAGAATTTGTAATTTTCATTTCATATTTTCAAATAAGTTTTCGTTATAATACCTTTACTTTGTATATCTTTTTAAAGAGCTTTTTTTTTCGTCCTATCTACTCGTTTAATTACACTCGTTTTAAAACAATTATGTCTTCGTATGTCTACGTTATGAAATGTACACATACAAAATGAAAAAAAAAATTGCACACTTTTCTAATTTCAATTAAAGCTAGGCCGAAAAGCTGCTGAAAGAGCTCACGATATCAACGAAGCGTTTGGCCCAGGAACCACTAGTGAACGCACAGCACAATGGTGGTTTAAAAAATTTCCTACGTCGAGAGCTTTGAAGATACTGCGCGTAGTGAGCTGCCATCGAATGTTGACAACGATCAATTAAAAACCTTAATCGAAGCCAATCCATGCACAACTGTTCGAGAACTTGCTTCTGAATTAGACATAACGTACACGATGATTTCCAACCACTTAGGAGAGATTGGAAAGACAAAAAACTCCATAAATGGGTTCGTCACGAATTGAACAATAACGAAAATAAACGCCGTATGAATTATTCATTCTTTTACGCAACAAGAACGACCCGTTTGTCGACAAAGTTGTTAACTGCAATGAAAAGTGGGCTCTTTACGACAACCAGCGACGCTCAGCTCAGTGGTTAGACGCTAAGGAAGCTCCACGATATTTCCAGAAGCCAGAGTTGTACCAAAAAAAGAAGAAAATGCTGATTTTTTGGTGGTATGCGACCGGTATTATCCACTACAGTTTTCTGAATGCAGGTGAAACCATTAGGGCGGAGAAGTAACGAAATGCACCAGAAACTTCGATAAAACGCTCAGTATTAATCTAGAGAAAAAGTAAAATTCATCTCCACGACAATGCCCGGCCGCACGTTGCTAAACCGACATTAGAGAAGTTGAACAAATTGAGTTACGAAACTCTGCCTCATCCGCCAAACTCTCCAGACCTCTCACCTACCAATTACTACTTTTTCAAGCATCTTGAAAACTTTCTGCGTGAGAAATGCTTAAAAAACTAGGCGATATCAAAAACGCCTTTAGCAACTTCATCGCCACAAGAACGCAACATTTTTACATTACTGGTTTAAATACGCTTTTATTGCGTTGGCAAAAGTGTATTGATTCAGATCGTGTCTACTATGATCAATAAATTTTTGTTTGAGCCGGGATCATCTGAGTTTAAAAGTTGAAAACCGCAAGAACTTGACAAGCTAATATTTTTAGAGTAATCTATCTGTATACAATTTTAAATGTAAACATGCTTTTTATGTCATGTGTATATTTCTATATATTTTTATGTCTTTTCTTTGTTCTCGTCTAGAGGTAATTGG
The DNA here is from genome assembly GCF_053919585.1 of Euprymna scolopes. NCBI lineage: Eukaryota > Metazoa > Mollusca > Cephalopoda > Sepiida > Sepiolidae > Euprymna > Euprymna scolopes. Next base: position 25,652,185 of record NC_136483.1, on the reverse strand, counting down.
GAGAAAGTAGTTTACATGAGAGGCGCCCCCTGCTCTAAATGTCCAAAAGGAGGAACATGTGATAAGGGACTCTGTGTTGGTAAGCTATTTTTGCTACTCTATTATCGATGGAATGTATGACTGTCGATATATATATATATATATATATATATATATATATATATATATATAATGAATAAATACGGTGATGAAAATGAAAATAATCTTTATACTAACACCTATCATGATACAGAAATCTCTACATGGACGAGTGGAACAAGTTTTTATATTTTTTAAATATTTATTTATTTATAATGTCATTGCTTTTTGCAATTTTGTTTTGTACTTTTATCTTTTATCTCTTAAGCTGTCTATTTGTATTTTAGCCTTCTCTATTATATATATATATATATATATATATATATATATATAGTCGCATAATCCTCATGAATTCTCACGAGAATGAAACACAGAACATTCTGTGTAGCCTGATTGCCATATATATTTTTATAACTTACTATGTAGGGTATCCCAATAAAATGTATACACTCTTTAAATTATCTCAACCTGCTACATGAATACGATATACCATGTTCCCAAGAGATGTTTAGGAATAAAGAATGGCACTTCGAGCAGGATGGACACTTCCCCACTATCATCATGACGTAAGAATATTTCTTGATAGTCATCTGCGAAACAGATGGTTAGGACGAAGAGGAAGTATTGACATGTGCATGCTCACCGGATTTAACCCCCCTCCCTGGATTTTTCTCTTTTGGTGGGTAGGGTGTGGCGGGGGACATGTTAAACATCGGGTTCACACCACAAAACGAGCTACGTGTTATTAATATATTACGTGTGTCATAAAAACTGTTAAATCGACACACCTATTATATTGATCCTACTTCTTTATTACGTTGAAGCGTAAAATGCAATTTATTTCGTACGTATGAAAGAATAATCGTATAACCAAAAAAATGTGCTATTCGTGTTTAACAAAAATGCGATTTCTTAAGTACGTATTACCAAACAACAATTGAACCAAAAAATATATTAAAATATACGTGTGAGAAAACAAGAGTTGAACAGACAAAGTATAATTTCTATAGAACGTTTGAGAAAGTATCGTTTGAACCGACACAATATTCTTTCTATAGTATCTGTGAAAACAGTTGAAGCAACATAATGCTATTTTTATATAACGTGTAAGAAAACAGCAGTTGAACTGACTGAAACTTATTTTTATAGTAAGTATGGGAAAACTACTGACCCGACAGAATGTTGTTTCTATATAATTTGTTAGAGACCAACTTTTGAACGGATAAAATGCTGCTTCTATAATATGTCTAAGAGAACATTTGTCAAACAGACAAAATGCTGATTCTATATTATGTACGAGAGAACAACTGTTGAACCGACAAAATGCTATTTCTATGTGAGAGAAAAAATGTTGAAGTAATAAAATGCTATTCTGCAGGAAACAACCATCGAAATGGCAAAATTCTATTTTTATAGAATATGTAAGAGAAGCAAAGTTTAACTAACAAAATGCTATCTTATAATATATGTAAGAGAAAACTTTTTTAACTAACAAAATGCTATTTTTTTTTGAAAAAGAAAACCCGTTTAAATAACAAAATGCTATTTTTATAGTATATCTAAGAGAAAAAAAACGTTGAACTAACAAAATGCTATTCTTTAGGAAACAACTGTTGAAATGACAAAATGCAGTTTTTATAGTAAGAGAAACAACATTGGATTAACAAAATGCTATTCTTTATGAGACAACCGTTGAGATGAAAATCGTTATATTTATAGTACATGTAAGAGAAACAACGTTAAAATAACAAAATGCTATCGTTAAAGAAACAACCGATTAAATAACAAAATGCTATCGTTAAAGAAACAACGTTAAAATAACAAAATACTATTGTTAAAGAAACAACCGATTAAATAACAAAATGCTACTTTATAGTATATGTAAGAAAAAAAACCTTGAACTTACAAAATACTATTCTTAAGGAAATAACCGTTTAAATAACAAAATGCTATTTGTAGTATATGTAAGAAAAAACGTATAACTATCAAAATATTATTCTTGACGAAACAATCATTAAAATAACAAAATACTATTTTTATAGTACATACAAAAAAAAAGCATTACCAACAAATTGCTATTCATTAGGAAACAACCGTTAAAATGACAAAATGCTATTTTTATAGTACGTGTAACAGGACAACCGACTAAATAATATTTCGATAGTATGTGTGAGTGAAGAATTATTTAACCGAGCAAATACTATTCCTTTAGTACGTGTTAGAAAACAACCGTTTGCACATCCAAGATATTATTATTATATTACGTATCAAAGAATAACCGTTTACTCGACAAAGTATAATTTCCATACAACATTTGCAAGAACAATTGTTAAACCGGAAAAATATTATTTCTATATTAGTTGTGGGAGAATAACCGTAAAAACGACAGAATTTCATTTGTATAGGACCTGTCAGTGAACAACCATATACCTGATAAGATTTAATTTCGATAGTACTTGTTCTGGAACAAGCGTTGAACCAAGAAAATGGTTATTCTAAAGCACGTGTCAAAGATGAACTTTGATCCCGACAAAATACGATTTCAATCAGATCGACAGTCAAACAAAGAAATCAATATCTAAAAAATGAGCCCACCAAGTTACAATCGATGTTACAAATCAGTATTTCAAATATAAACTTTACGTATTAAAAATTGAACCGACAATGCGCTATTTCAATAAGTATTAGGAAGCAACAGTTTTAGGAACAATATACTACTTTAATAATTGTAATGAAACAACGAGTGAACTAACTATATGCTATTTCTATAAGTATCACAACAGTTGAAGCGACAATATGCTTTTTTATTAAGCGCAAAAAAGCAAACGAAACAAACGAAACAAAACAGCAACAGTTTAATCGACAGTGTGCTATATCAATAAATATGAGTAAACAACAGTTGCACCGACAATATACAACTTCGATAATTGTTAGGACACAACAGCTGAACTGATAATATGCTATTTTAATAGTGCGTATGAGAGAACAATCGTTAATCACTCCCCATACTATTTCTTTAGGACGTGTGAGAGAACAGCTCTTGAAATGACAAAATATTAATACTATAGAACGTGTCAGAGAAGGTGTAAGAGATGAATCGAAATATGCTATTTCTATAGCGATTGTTAAAGAAAACCACCGTTAGACCGACAAAATTTTATTTTTATAGACCGTGTCAGAGAACGTGTAAGAGATGAATCGAAATATGCTATTTCTATATTGATAGTTAGAGAAAACTGTCGAACAATACAATGCTATTATAGTACGCATGAGAGAAAACCCTTTTAAGAGACAGAATGCTATTTTTGTACTGTGTGGGAGAGAAAACCCTTTGGATTGATAAAATGCTACTTTTATAGTATGTGTGAGATCAGAACTGTTGGTCAGACAAAATACTATTTCTATAGTGCGTGTGAAAAAATGCCGTTTTCTTTTATGAGAAGAAACATTGAACCGACAAATTTGATAGTACGTGTAAGAGGAAAACCGTTGAACTGACAAAATAATCTTCCTATATTACGTGTTAGAGAATCACCTTGACCCGAAAGACTGCTATTCATATATTACATGCGAGAGGAGAACCGTTGAATTGTGTGATTATAGCAGCATGGCCTTGGATCAACGATTACCTTGTACGGGATTGTTAATTGTTAAACTTAAGCATGTAATCTAGGGTATATTTTAAACGAGGTAATTGCTAAGCGATGCTCGAGGTTATATTTGAGTCGATGTGAATTTTTAATCCTATCCCTAATTTTGTTTTTTGTGGAAATTTCTCAATAAAAATCCAATTCAATTAAATGCAATTTTGTAATTAAAATTTTCAAAATACATGTTACCTTAATTTTATTCAAATAGAAATATTTTAAACATTAATTACATGTTTGTTTTTCTTTTCGTCTGTTCTAATCTTAATCTTTAATCTTTCATTTTCAGTACAGTGGTGTTGTGTTTGATAATAATGCAGATATAGACAATGTGCGCGTTTGAATATATGTTATAATTAACGCAGCATTAACATGGGTCAACAAGAACCCATTATGAGATATAGATTGGTGTTACGTTAGTTTAAACCTGTAACATATGTCACATTTAAAATGAGATAACTCGTTTGTAACATGAGGGTTGCTAAAGCAAATAGAAAATCATAATCTGTTATAATCTTTGTTTCCCAAAGTATTCACCTACGAAAAACTTTCAACTAAGAATCACAAGTATATATTTAAAATTTATAAAATATATTAAAATATAAACAATGGTAATTACATGCGTTTTTTCCTTCTTTTCATTTTCCAATAACCAGGTGGTCGATCAGGTGAGTAAACATTTTTAAATCGTATTTTGAATATTTTTTATAATTTAATGACAAGTAAAAATGAAATATTTTCGTTATATTTGTTAGCCTGCTTTACTCTCTAAAAGTAATTTGTTATGAAATCACAAACTGTATTTTTTTACATGATGCTTTCGAAATTACCAGAGTTATGGCCTGGTAAATCTTACAAAATGATGATGTAAAAGTCTACAGAGTATTCGCAGCAATTACAACAATGTAAGCGAAAAAGCTTTATATATACTACAAAAACGGCTGCAAATTAGTTAGTATGTAAACCCCCTTTTCTCACTATAAGCTTCGACTTTGAGACTAGTGGCCACATGCACCTGTTGACCCAATCACAAGGCAGTTTAGAGCGAGTATCTTATAATCTCGTAAGGCATTAAAAATATTATTCAAATTACTCATGTAAAATGTGTTAATTTCTTAATACTTTCATGCGAAAGCTTTCGGAATGTTGGAAAAGAGATGTCCTCGTATTATTCGCATTCTTCAAACTATTGTTCTCATTTTGAGCGTTATTTTCAAAAAGTCTCGGTCGATGTAACCGCCGACTTTCTTTCATGTGTATTTTGTTTAAATCTAAACTCTGTCTAACTCGGGAAACTGCCCGGAATTTTGAACGGAACCCTTTATTTAATTCCAAGTGTGTAGTATACTATCGATCCGCCAGCCATGACTTGAGAAAGGTCCTAAGTCATTCCTAATTGTATTAGTATTTAACTTTGCTATATGATCGAGGACACATTTTGAATTAGATTAATTGTTTCTTATAATTGGATGAAGCTAGATGTTATGTACAACCCAAATTACTCAGGTGTTTAAAACCCTTGTTCTTTCTTCATATCTATGGAAAATGTCAGCTAAGAAAACATTTTTCATAGTTCCTTCATATCATACGAATCAGATGGTTCTATTGTTGGTATTTGTTTTCCTGATATTTTTATAATCAGATATCTTTCTGGAAAGACATCGAGTAATTACAGGAGGGACCGCGTGAAAGTTTGCCAACATCCTAGGTGAAAGTGATTTTATGGAACGGATTGGATTTGAACTTGGACATTGAAGTACATATCATTAACCATGTAATTGAAGTGCATATCATTAAACATGTAACAACCGTTACTTCTTCTTTCTATAGTTATTTAGTATTAAACCTACGTAGTATGCAATTTTATAGAACACAATTATTAAATTAATTAAATCTCTTCTTTCTATCCCAATATTCAGTTGATGCAGATGGTAAGTACACATTTTTTCAGTTATAAAGAAAATATGTTGACCAATTTAAGGCATTTACAATATTAAATATGTTTTTAATAAATTATGTAAGAGTTCAATTTTGTTTACTAAACTTGTCTTTCTTAAATAGTTCGAGCACAGACAGTTCGTGTCTACCTGTTTCATAGATCGCACTTAATGACACACAGATCTCCAAGTGCAGCTGTCTTGCACTTAGTAACCTTATATCATGTAAATACAATTAATTTGGGTGTAAAGAATGTGTATATTTATAGTCTGATAGATTTCGAATGTGCTATAAATATGAAATAAAGTGATGTACACTAACATTAAATTTTTATCCTATTCCTACAACGACGCACATTCCAAGGTGATATTTAGTACCCTATCCTCGCACCGTGATATTAGGATCGTAAAGTGGGACTGAAAAAGTTAGCGTCTTGAAGGGGGAGCAATCCGACGCTGCAAAAGCTGCCTGTGCAACCCTGTCGGCATTCTCAGCAGTGCGCCTACGGCGATAAGCAATAAACTAATCCCTTCTCGAAGAGAGAAGGCAAAGATTGAGAAGGGAGCCCTCTTAGAACTGCGCAGAACCAGTATTACAAAACTATCAACAGAGAATAGGTAATTACTGGAATGGTCTAATCTCTGTTGATTTGGGGGTGGAAAGGATAAAATCTCCGACCACATATTCTAAGGCATTATAATACTTCCAAAACTGCCCCATGAGTTCCACAGACAATTTCGAATTATGAGGTAATTCGGTTTGTATTTCAAACATAGTCCCTTTTAGTCGTCTTTGGATCATTATGCTCGGTAATAAGCGCCCCAAGATGGTCTCAAAACATTGTTAAGAACTGCTCAGACAGACATATCTCTCTGCAACCGGTAGTATATTGCTAAATGATATATGTATTCAACCGACACCTCCCTACACCAAAAGATTCTAATGAAATTCCACGCTGTGAACCATTTAGAACTGGCAAGCAGATAGCCTGAGGAATTTAACAGATTAATTATGCAACATACTTTCAGGGCATGCACAACGTACAAGTAAATAGTTTTAAAATTGCACTGTTTATATTTCTGATTACTAAAACTCTAGTATTTGTATGGAGATATTTCTGTTAGTATTTCGACCCTTTTTCAAATTTCGAAATTCAAACCCACTCTTTTCATTAGTATGTCATGAAATGATTACTAGTTTGCCGCAAAGAGGTTATAGTTGTAAGTTACAAGTTGTTATAAGTGGTAAGTGTTTTTATATAGTTATCACTGGAGTTGTTTGTATTAATGAATACTAACACTAACGCATACATACATGATATTGATGCTTAATCGATACATTTTATATATACTGTTTGTTTAAATTGTTAGATATGTTCAATGTCCCATAATAAACACTGATAGATGTTATTTTATTATTGGAATCCTTTAAGGGTAATAATTTGTATATTTATTTTTTATTTGCTGACTGTTATCCTCATCTTTATAGCTGTTGTTTCACGATGTTTTGCCGAACTATTTCTCTTGCAGTCGTCAGGTGGTTAACTGCGACGTGATATGAATGCTGATTCTCTTAATTGTAACCTCAGTAATTACTGCCTTCAATAGTTGTTATCGTCTCGCCACATTTTTGCCAACTAATCCTCTAGTCAACTTTGTGTGTGTGTGTGTGTGTGTGTGTGTGTGTGTGTGTACAGTCAGCACCAACCTTATTAAAGGTTTAACCGGCTTCCTCCTTCGGAGGAAGTTTCATGAGAGTATGAAATTCACAAGCGGTCCCCAGTCGCATGTATATTCCCGTTAGGGAAGATGACAACGTTAGGTTTTTGCAACTTTTTGCAGGGAGGTGTCGACTTCCCAAATCAGTCACCCATTTTAGTAATGACCAGGCTCAACGTTGCTTAACTTCGGAGATCTGACAGGAACCGGTGTCAGCGTTATTATGCCGTATATCTAGTCGACTTTGGGAAGGATTTAAACAGTTATGTATGGTGAGCATTGTCTGAAGATAGCGGTTTCAATCCTACCCAAAGCAGGCCAAAGGATTAGTTGGTCAAAACATAGTGATACGACAACAACTATGGAAGGCAGTAATTACTGAGGATACAATTGAGAGACTCGGCATTCTAATCCCATCGCAGTTAACCTCCTGATGAAGGCCAGAAGAATAGTTGGCCGAAATGTCGCGAAACAAGAACAATGGCAGTCCACAAATAAATAAAAATACTGATAGACGTTATGGTTTCCATCATCTATCTCGTTGACAATATTTACAGCTTCTTCATTTCCTATCTAATATTTAGATGTTGTAAATTAAGATTTTTATTGGAGAAATATTTAGATGTTGTAAATTAAGATTTTTATTGGAGAAATGGAAAACGCGATTGAATTGAGTCATTCTTGATATTTTTATTTTGTTGAATGTTATAACTATTTCTCCCTTAATTATGGACACATTTCTAAAAAGAAAAAAAAACAAGCCTATAACTTTATTTAAAAATGCAAAAGTTTACCAGGTGTACAATGATCATTTTTTGAAATATGGATTTCACTGGATTGTAGATACATGCATTCCTTCTCCATGTGTATTCTATATGTATTCAAACGTTCTCTAATTAAGTAATGGTCTCAAGTTAGATGAAAAGATACCTTATTACTAACCCCAACCTTCAAACTAAACTTCATTATTTTATTGTATAAATAGGCTTTATGAGTGGAACATATTGATGTTTTGTGATAGGTGTACGTGAGAATTTACACATCTCAATAGTATGCCGCAAGTAAATATGTTATAGAGCCGCTGCGTTAGGTAGTACTAGCCGGATGATAGGCACATGTGTTGAAAGTCGAGTCTTTGCTGTGAATGTATTCGCTTAACCATGTGATATAGGTCACATTTTAAATCAGACAAATTGTTTCTCAGAATTGGATGAAGCTAGACGTGATGTAAGATCCTAATTGGAGTGTTTAGAATCCTTGTTCTTTTTTTAATTTCCATGGAAAAATGTCAGCTAAGAAAATGCATTTCATAGTTAATGTTTTAAATTTATGTTGTATACAACTTTTAAATTAATGAAATCTCTTCTTGTTTTCTTAAAATTCAGCATCAGGCAAAGGTAAGTAAACATTTTCTCAGTCACAAATCAAATTATTGCATCAATTGTTGCATTTAAAACGTTGGATATGGTTTTAATAAATGATATAAAAGTTCAAATTGCCCTTTACAAAACGCATCTCTTTTAAATAGTTCGAGCGTACAGAGTTCGTGTCTACCTGTTTCATAGATCACACTTGATTACACGCAGTTCCCCAAGTTCAGTTGCCTCGCACTTAGCTCCTCATCATAACATTAATTTGAGTGGTAAAAAATATGTATGTTTATGACATGATGAATTTCAAACGTGTTATCCATATTGAACAAAGTGATATACAGCAACATTAAATGTTTATACTATTCCTACAAGTAGAAAATCCGAAGGTATTATAATACTTCTACAACCGCATCACAAATCATAAGGTAATTAGTAGTGTTGGGACGATTAATTGGAATCGGAATCGGGAAAATCAGAGCTTTATGAGGTATCAGAATCGGTATCGGAATCGGAAAAAAATGAGCCTATTTTCCGATGGCAAGACCGATTTCTTTTAATTATCTTTTTTATTTGATTTTGGTTGAAGAAACATCTTCCTCTGCTTGTAGTAATGAAAAAATGATAAATATTTATTGATTTAAAACATCCAGTAAAACTAAAATCCATAGATCATCCCTCACAAGTGTGTTTTACGTTTGAGAAAATATAAGCACATTTAAGATGTGTTTTTGCGGTAATAGGGACAAAATAACACTTTTATAGTTAAATATTTAGAGATGTATAAAGAATCGGAATCGGGAATTGTATCGGAATCGGGAATTTAGTACGGAATCGGTAATTGTATCGAAATCGGGTAAAATATTGGAATCGTCCAATCACTAGTAATTAGGGTTTTATTTCAAATAGTACTCCTTTTAGTCTGTAACATAGTGCATATGAGTACGTGGGAAATTATCAGCAGCAACTAAGGATGGCTGGCTTGTGAAGAGATTAGTAGCAGCAGTAGCCGAAAAAGCGCATATGCAAATTAGAAAGTGTGCGCGAGAAGAAAAAGGAGAAAAAATGTACCACGTGGTACTAGAAGAAAAATGCGTGACAAAGAAAATGGACGTGTAAAGTCGAAGATGGGAATATGCCGACTGTGGCTAGACTGCGGTTGGAAGAAAAAGAAACGCAAGCCAAGCTAGATTGATATGTGGCAACGAGGGACGTTTTACGCGGTGTCGATACAGGAGAGTAACAGTAATAAAAACTGTTGTTAAAAAGGAAAAGATGCTGGCCCGGATTTATTTTTGCTTGTTTGTTCTTTTTCGACGTGAAGGTCCGAAGGAATTTTGAACTGCAAGGAACACGGTTACAGCATAAAGGCAACGGTATAAGTCGCCCACAGATCGGTATGGCCAGTGATAGGCGTACCAAAGACAGGATATTAAAGTTGGTCTTTATATGTTTATGTAGCATTGTTAAAGACTGCCAAGTCTTACGTATTTGTCTGACACTCACCAGCAATCAAAAATACTATTGCATGAACTCACTCACTTTTGGTATATGATAGTTCATAGCTCGTCTGAATTTACCCCTCGATTCAGGGAAGAGGTGTACATCTGGTAAATCAACCAATTCAGGCTTCCCATATTCCTAGCTGCTGTAAATTACATTCTTAACCCTTCCTCACACTGGATGACATCGTTGGTCAAACTTTCTTTTATTCGGCACATGACTATTTCAGGGTCTCTTCACTCTTTGTTTTTGTTGTAGTTTTCTCTTGTAATTAAAACCTTTACCAAAAGTATTGCTGTATTGTTTTACTCCCCGTCTCACCACCTAATCTACTTCAAGCTTTGCGACGTTTAGTGTTGACTCACTCTTGTCAACTATGTGAGCCAGCTGTCTTGGTTTTCCATATTATATTCCAGCTTTCCAAGAAAAGATCCAACAAAGTCATAAGGCAACACACATGCGAGCCGTGCCAAGCAGTTACGACTTATTTTAAATTGTATTCCAGATATATGTTTGCATGCAAATACCTAAACTATGAGGTGCATATATATATATATATATATATATATATATATATATATATATATATATATATATATATATATATATCTGTTAGTAATTCGACCCTATATTTTGGATTTTCAGATTCGCTCATTCGCCTGAATTGCACACGTTAATGGACAGATAGGATAATGGCGACTGTTATATTGGGGGTTCTATATTAATTTTTCTTGCTAGCTGTACATTGAAATTAATAAAAAAAAAAATAAAAAGGAAACAAATTATTACGAATTTATTTTGTTGGGCAGAGAGATTGGTAGAACTAATGCAATGCATTTTGATGATAGAAGGACATTTAGCATAACTGAGTCCGTTTTATGTCGTAAATATCTAAAAACGAAGAAAAAGCGATGTTGATTGCAACCCATGAAATTATGACCCTTTGTTTACCATATAAGTCCTCAGAATGAATTATTGGCCCTGTCGGTGGGGCATTAGAATACACCGACTGCTCCCCTGCAGAGGGTAAAAGTCTCTCAATGGGGGTCCTGGATATGACCTTAAACTATATCCAGTGGTGACGCCTCAGATTGCGGGCTTTGGGGAGTGTGGAGCCACCCTTTAATTACCATTGCTCCCAGGTCCACTCTGACCCGGAGTGGTAGTACCTGCTAGGGTTCCAACTATGGGTTAAATAGAAACCGACTTGAAAACAACAAATATATTCTATTAAAAAATTTTTCTTCAAAATCTTTGGATTCGGCGTTAAATAACCCGAAAAGGGTTGATATGCCGTAAAACAAAAACAACCAACCAACCATCAGAATGAATTATAGCTTGAACTATAACATTTAGTTAGAAAAGATTGAGCGTTTCGACAACGTTAACAGTCTTCCTATAGATTCAAGACACTTTTGCGACGATTAACATCATCTGACTGTAAATTAATCCGCGTTGAGTTTTTCTAATGTTCATATAATTTCACTTTTATTTTATTTTTTTTTACGTAGCGGTCACCACTTATCAAGGGCCGGAAGCCACTCGGGGATAAAGGTTATTGCGTGTACAGTAATCAATGAGATAATATTTTAGTAATAGTTAGTATTGAAGATTTGATAAAGTGTCTTACTGAAGGGGGCGATTCGTCAGGAATTTGTTTATGTAGACATCCGAGTTGTAGTCAGGTGGGAAACAGGCAAATGGAAAAGAATTCCACAGGCGTGCACTTCTAAGAAAGAAGCTCTGCTAAGAAAGAATCTACGTTTTGATTTAGGCACAGATAAAGAGTGGGGAAAATTACTGACTAGTTTCAGCTAGACAGGTGTTTTTCGTAAATGATAAGAGATTGGAGCTCGGACGAGAATTTGCCATGGAAATAACGATAAAACAAAGACAGGCTCGCAACGTCTCTTCTGTGGGAGAGAGGTTGCACTTATATTAGCATTACGTATCTGTTAAGCACTTTTATAAAGTGCTATATATATATATATATATATATATAAAGTGCTATATATATATAAGTCAACTTATAAAACTGTCTACAACTAAAGAGTTATCAATAGATATTCGTCAAAAGATTATTGATAAGCACAAAGAAGGAAAGGGGTATCAAATGATATTAAGGGAACTTAACTACCACTTAGTACAATTAGAAACGTTATTAAAAAGTTTAAAAATCCTGGTGAAGCTGTTGGAAATCTTCCAAGATGTGGTTGATCAATGAAATTAAACGAAACAAGTCAAAGTTGGTAAGCAGAAAGGCACAAAGAAACCCTTTTGTTACTCATGGTGGAATTCAAATCGATTCTAAAAGCTGGGATCGATGTAAGCAAGGATACACTCAGTAGAGCTCCAAATGGTAGAAGGTTTGTTTCAAGATCTCCAAAAAAAGTTCCATTGTTGCAGTGCCAACATGTCAGATCATGCTTGAATTATGTTAAACATTTGGGGAGAACCACAAGAATTTTGGAACAAGGTAATCTGTTCAGACAAAACGAAAATCGAAATCTTAGGAAGAAACAGAGCAACACAGGTATGGCGGAAAAATGACACTGCCTACGACAAAAATAATACCATTCATACATTCTCCAGAGCTCAACCCAATTGAAAATTTGCGGAAAATATTGAAGATCAATGTTCACAAGAGGAATCCTCAAAATATTAAACAACTAAAAGAGTTCTGCAAAGAAGAATGGTTCAAAATACCTTCCAATCTTTGCAAAAAAACATGTGTGCTACTATAGAAATTCTGTCCTTTGGGCCGAAATCCAAGTGTAGTATCTGTTCTTCAGATGCTGCACTTCAATATCTTGTTCTCTGTCAGTGGAGAAGAAGTCCTTCACGACTGAGACAATTTTTAATTTTTGTTCTTTTTCTCCGCGTTAAAAAACGACCCTAGTGTCTAACTTTGTCTCGTGGGGAGACATTGTAAATAGGAAATATAGAAAGCGGCTGGAAGCTATTCAACGCAACTAAGGCTATGCAACCAAATATTAAATCAATGTATCCAATACATTTGTGTTTGTTAATTTATATTTTTTCTTAACTTTCTAAACTTTGGTTTTGTAAATTCTACCCCAAATATATGTTAGAATAGTAATAGGAATATACTGACAAAATTTTAGGTAAAATCGTGAACCCTAGTTAGAGTTATGACGAAAAATGTAATGTATCCATTACTTTTGAATACATTCTTGAATTCACTGGATTTTGGGACTCAACAACTATTGGAGAAGCCTCTAACGATAAACCATTTTCCCTTTTCACCCCACTTCATCTGTTTTATTGTTCTATATTTAATTTTCACGCTAATATGTCCCTTTTAATACGTTTCTTTTAAATACTTTAAATACATATTTCTTTAAAATACTTTAAATACCTATTTCTTTTAAATACTTTACAAGCAAATTTGCTTTATATATTTTGCTAACTCTTCTTCTCTGACGAGAAGGAAAGTATTTATTTTAACCTCTTTGGATTAAGAACTTTCACCTCCATTTGTGTTTCCTTTCCGAATAATAAATATGATCATAACTCTTACTGAAGTGTTTCTCAACATATTTTATTAAACCTATGCGCTTATATATATATATATATATATATATATATATATATATATATATATATGTATATATATATATATATATATATATATATATATATATATATATATATATAACGAATAAATACTAGAATAATAATATGTATACATAACAGATAAATAATAGACAGGGTCACACTTTTTTCTAATCCATTCCCCTCTGCCGGACAACTTAGAAAGGAGTAAAAAAATGTGTATTTACAAAACAACTGAACAAAGCCTCTTCAACAACAACAGCAACAACAACAACAATAACAACAACAACAACAACAACAACAACAACAACAACAACAATACTACTCCTGATTGCGATCAGGCGATCGAGAGCGTTCATTAAAAATAGCCGATACAAGATCAATCGGTTTCGTAATATATAATTTAGTAGCAGATACCAAAAGAATTGCTTGTTAAATCCAAAAAATTGCCAGAAAAATTAAGAAAAACTAAAATTCTGTTGTATTTAACGAGACATGATCGGATATCTATTTGGTCTTTTGTCCAAGATCGAAGTGTAGTATCTTCTGATACTACACTTCACCTTTTCTGACTTCGATCACTGGAGTGAAAATACCCTGCTCAAGACCGGGTGTACCTCACTATTTTATTTTAATTTTTTCTGATTAACGAATTAAATTTACGATAAAAGAAGAAGCACCATTTAAAATCTCTCCAAATCATTTCTTTTGCATATACACATACTTTGTGTTTACATATTTAAAAAGTAAACATTTACCAGAAGTGGCTTTTCCAGGGAATTCATCATCAAGCACAAATATCAGCTGACATCTTATTGTAAACAAACAGACAGAATTTAATGGACGACATTATTATTATTATTATTATTATTATTATTATTATTATTATTATTATTATTATTATTATTTTATTTATTGATTTTTTATTTTTATTTTTTGCGAATTAGTCCCTCTGGAAAATTATCGATCATAATATATAATAATCACTAGAGGATTGATATAATAATACATACGCATTCTGTATAAATCAAAACATCATGTTTAAGCGGGCTATACGACTGGGCAACGCCGGACTGAGAGCTAGTATATATATATATATATATATATATATACACGCTAAATGTTAATATTAAAAATGCGTTCTGTACGATTCTTTTTCGAGCTGAATTTGAATATGTAAACTGAACAATACTTTAAAAGTTAAATATGTATAGATTTATAAAGAATTGAGATCAGAATCGGTAATTGTATGGGAATTGGGAAAGGTGTTGGAATCGTCCTATAACGAATATATATATATATATATATATATATATATATATATATATATATATATATATATATATATATGTGTGTGTGTGTGTGTGTGTGTGTGTATGTGTGTGTGTGTGTGTGTGTGTATGTGCGCGCTAAATGCTAATATTAAAAATGCGCTCTGTATTAATATTAATTTAATAGATATTTTCAAATGTAAACAACTTTCTGATGTGTAGAATTAGAACTGAATTTAAATATATAAACTCAACGTTGTTGTGCTAAGCAAATTTAATTTGATTATTTTCTTTTTTTCTTTCATTTAGGAGGTATTTGCATGGACAAATACGGAGAGAAAAAATGCAAGAATTGGGCTAAGTGGAAGCAATGTTCAAAGAACCCTAAATTTATGAAAGTACAATGCAAAAAATCCTGTAAAGTATGCAAATAATGAAACTGGACATTACTTAATTTACTACGTTTAAATTATACGCGATCAAAAACTAAAACCGAAATAAAATGATTATTTAAAAAAATATATTCGTCAATTTGTGTCTTTCATTTCAGGATTTTTTAGATGAGGATCCAATACTCGTATTATTTGAATACTTCCGACTATTTTTCTCATCTTAACTGTTATTTGCACGACGTTTCGATCGCCGGTTTTCTTCAAGTATATCATCTCGAACTCGAGAATCTTTCTCCTGAACCCGGGAATCTTCATTGAATTTCGAACAGAACCATTTATTTAATCCAAGTAGTCTATCCACTATTCCTCTGGTCATTCTGACTTCCACACAATACACCTGAAGAAGGTCAGCGGTTATAAAGACTGAAACGTTGTGAAAATAACACTCAAGATCCGAAGAATCTAAATAATACGAATATTCTTTTGTTTTGTTTTTCAAATCAATTACAGGATTTACCAAATCTTTGATGGTTTATATAATTCAATGTTGGGATTGTTGATTCTTCAGATCCAAAATATCCACCTCCGACTCGTAGAATTTCTATAAGTCTGCTTCCGACTCGACAACTCTTGTTCGTATCAGCTCCAAATACATACGACACTGATTTGGTAATGCTGGAATGCATGTGCGTAAAAGACTGGTTTTTCTATTTGACTGTTCAGAGAGTATGATGTACTGCCAATAAATTACTGGAAAATACGAGGGCCGTTGCAAAATAAAGGTCTCCTATTTTTTTAAATCTCAAAACTAAAACGTTTAAGAACACAAAGACGGAAGTAATTCCATTAAAACGGGCGATCTTTTGTGTGCCAGAATTTATTTTTCTACATAGTCATCACTTTTCCCAATGGCTGTTTGTCTTTGATACCTCGGTCGTAAAAGTCCAGATCGTGTTTTGTAACTCACAACTTTGTCGTCACACTGTAATCCACGAACCCATTTCCTAATTATTTTGACATCGGCTTCGTAAAGACGTAACAAGTGTCGATTAATGTTGATTGGTTAATTTCTTTTTGCATAAAGAAGTTCACTGAAGCATCTCTCTTCTGAAGCCCGTCTATGACATTGTTGCTTTTTTACGGTCGACCACCGTCAATATTTACAAAAGAGAGATGAAACTTTCAGGTTATGAATGCTTAAGTTCAGTCATCATAACAATGAAATTTTCAATTCCCTCTGATTCATTCGGCCGAGACAAAAATAGAAGGCATTACTTTGGAATATTTCTCGTACATCAGGATAAGCTAAAAAATGTCAGCATTTTCTATACAAAACATGTTTGCATGGATTTACACAAAACTACGCTCAATCCAGATGGATTAATAAATTGCCGGGAGTGTAAATAGCGACAGACTGATTTCTTGATATTATAAATTCCAAAAATTCTTGAAATAAAAACATATCCACCTCTTCATATTTTTACAAACGAGTCACCTCTTATCAAGGCCCGGAGGCCACTCAAGGATAAGGGTTAATGATTGTACGGTACTTAATGGGAAATATTAGCAGTGAAAACTTGGTAAATTGGATTATTTAAGAGGACGGCTTATCAAGAACTTGTTTATGTTGGACTTGAAGACGACCATATTGTAGTCAGTAGGAAAGCAGGCAAACAAAATAGAGCTCGGCAGGCGTGCAGTTCTAAAAAAGAAGCTTTTTTGATGGAATCCAGAGAAAATAAGGGGGGGAAATTATTGATAGTAGTTTCAGATAGGTGAGTATATTTTGTGATAGTTTGGCAAGAGGAGCCCATAGATTGGAACTCAAACAAGCACTTGCACTAAAAATAAAGATAGAGCCAGAGGTTCACAACATTTTTTCTGTGGAAAAGCGGGTGCATGGAAGAGAAAAGAACATCTCCTACGAGGCTACATAATCTATTTTAAACTATGACAAGGCACCATAGGGTGCTTGAAGTAGCTCCTATCCAAATGTAACTACTCTATCCTTGGCTCTTATACGGGTAGAGAAGGGCATCGACAGTGAGATATCTACTGGAGCGGTAAAATGATCCCACCATTTTTCCAGTGACCTTTGTAATGGATTTGATCTACGTGTTCCATTTCAGATCAGAAGTAAAGGTAATAATAATAATAATAATAATAATAATAATAATAATAATAATAATAATAATAATAATAACAACAACAGCAACAATCATAATAAGAAGAAGAACAACAACAATAATAATAATAACAATAATAATAATAATAAAAATAATAATAATAACAATAATAATAACAACAACAATAAC
>NC_136483.1:25624377-25629377 GCF_053919585.1 Euprymna scolopes | reverse complement strand
TGGGCAAGGGGAGAGTTAAAATATATTCCTAAATAAGTCTAATGCTCTGACGAACTCCTTCTGTCGACAGAGAGACGGCCTGCGTAGGAGAATAAAGACTGACTCCAAAACCTCCAAATGATTTTGAGAGTCAGCCCGATGCAAAATCCCCAAACACTCCATTTTATACACATTGGCACACGTTGGATTTTCATGGCGGTATTGCCCAATGGCAGATTCAAAGGTGGAAGAAAGGGAATAAGAGCGACAAAATTTTCCTAATCTCATTTTTTACTGGAACATGTTAGTTCATTCGAGTCTGCAAATTTAAGGAAGTTCGACCTACATAGTCAGCAGCACACTGACAATTAAATTCATAAACTACATTACTTTTTGTGATGTATGGTAAACCATCCTTAACAACTAGGTGAAACGCAGACGTTACACCAAAGATCAACGGACGGGAAGAAGATTTAATGCTTCGTCTATCCAAACATTGCGCGGTCTACCCAATCGAAGGAACGTTTGAGTAGACAGGACACCTGGATGGACCAAAGAACGCAAGAGAATTGTATTTTTTTAAACTTTATTATTAATAATATAATCAATTAAATTCTCCGGATAACCGTTTTGAATGAAAATATCTTTGACAGTCTTCAATTCACGTTCTAATTTACCAGAAGAACAAATTCTAAGGGCTCTATACACAAACGTCTGAATAAGTCCAATTCTCCTGGAAGAAGACACTTTAGTTGAACGCAATAAGAGTTCTTTTCGTACAACAGTATATCGTAAGCCGACATTTACCGGCTTATATATAAGCTGGCGTTCATTTGTGCCTACTTCTAGCGTCCTGCTAGTATTCTATAAAAGTGAGACTATGTTTGTGCGTGTGCGTGTGTGTGTGTGTGTGTGTGTGAGAGAGGACACTTCTCAAACTATATACTACACGAATTTTTAATCTACAGACTTGAAATTTGGTATATATTCAAGCACGTGAAAAAATTTTTTAATCGGTTTTCATTCGGACAAAGAGCTGTTAAGGGTCCAACTTGAAAATTGGTACATGGGAGTCGTCGTATTTTTTTATTTGGTTGCTGTTTCACGATTGCGCATACGTCAATGGTTGATATTAGAGTCCTTATGTTAATAATAAGTCGATTTGAAAAACCTTTTTAATGAACGAGTAACGTTGGCCGAATGGTAGTCGTACTTGATTCATTGTCTAAATTTTGGATTCGGTCTTAGCTCGAGTATTTATTTTTCACTTACAAAGAAGCAGACATTTTACACAAAAAACAAAACAACAAAATACAACAACAACATAATACTCGCATGCATATGTCTCAGTTTGTTTCCGTTTGTTTACTTTTTTTTAAGGAATTTAACGTTACGTTTGATACCTGCGGTATTTCTGTTTAAAATAAAGCAGAATTCTGCACAAAAAAAAAAAAATTGGTATATGGTAGTCGTTGGATTATTCTGTTTACTAACTGTTTCACAATTGCGCATGCGTATTTGATTTATATTACAGATTCCTTATGTTCAGTATAAGTCGGATTGAAAACATTCTTAAAGAGCGTGTCGCGTTCGCCGAATGGTGTCGTTAGGTTTTGGTTTTGATCTCAGCTGAAGTGTTTTTTATGTACAAAGAGTGATACTCACATGCATATGTCTCAGTTTCTGTATGAATTAAAATATAATAGTTATGTGTATTTTACTACTAGTCCTATATTCTAAAAAGCGAGAATGTATGTGAGGATACTTCTCAACGAATTTTTTATTTACAGACTTGGAATTTGATATATATGGTAATCAGACACGTCGAAAACTTTTATTTTACTTACTAGAAGTCTGTTTCTTTCCGTATATCTACGTCCTTTTTCCAAGTAATGTAACGTCATTTTAATATCGGCCAACGCCAGGTACATCCTGTATATCTATAAAAGTGAGAATGTGTGTGTGTAAGGACATCTCTCAACCTATATACTCAACGAATCTTTAGAGTAAAATATTAAAATTTGGTATATAAGATATTTAGAAATGTGGAAAACTTTTTTAATCCGTTTTCATCTGGAAAAAACCGGTTGCTAAGGGGTCCAAATTTAAAATATTGGTAAGTGGACGTCATCGGATTTTTAACTGTTTTCAACAGTTTCCCCACTTGCGCATGCGCGGTCGAGAAACATGACAACTTTCTTATATTAAGAATAAGTAGAATTTTTAAACACGTATGGAGGGCATGTCAATCTGGTCTAATGCTTATCGTACTTGATTCACTGTCTTTAGGGTTTGGTTTCCATCTCAGCTCTAGTATTATCATTATTTTACTTACAAGAAGTGAACTGCTTAGAAAAAAACAATACTTGCATGCACATATCTCATTTTTTTCTTCTGTTTAATGCTACGTACGATATTTCTATTTATAATAAATAAGAAATCTGGAATAATTAAAACGCGTATTTTACAACCGGGCAACGCCGGGTTATATGCTAGTCTACATATTTATAAAAGTGAAAATGTGTGTGTGTGTGTGTGTGTGTGTGTGTAAAGAGACCTCTCAACCTATATACTCAACGAAGATGTGATCTAAAAACTTGATATTTAATAGCTAGATTATTCAGACATGTAGAAAACATTGTAATCGGTTTTCCCCCGGAAAAAAGAACTGCTAATGGATCAAAATTGAAGAGTCAACACTTGGTGATCGTCGGATTTTTATCTGTTTTTCAACTGTTTCATGAGGTTTGAAAATACTTTATAAGCTGGTCTAATAGTTTACGTACTTAACTCACTATCGTTATCGTTTTCAACTCAAGTACTTTTCCTTTTTACTTACAAAAAGTGAACTGTTTAAAAAAAAACGTAATACTCGCATGCATCTGTCTCAGTCTTTTCCGTTATTTTTGTTTACTTCATTATTTTAAAGGGAATTTAACGTTACGGCTAATATTGGACAACGCCGGGAATATCTTCTAGAATATCTATAAAAGTGAGAATGTGTGTGTGAAGACGCTTCTCAACCTATATATTCAACAAATTTTTATTTGCAGACTTGAAATTTGGTATATACTAAATTTAAAGTCTGCAAATAAAAGTTAGTTGAGTATATAGGTTGAGAAGTGTCTTCACACACATACATACACACACATTCTCACTTTACTAAATATTCTAGAAGATATTCCCGGCGTTGCCCAGTATTAGCCGTAACATTAAATTCTCTTTAAAACAAAGGGTATTCACTTTAATCTGTTTTCATTTGGAAAAACGGTCGTAGTCATTGTATTTTTGTCGTTTTACTAATTGTTACGCGAATGCGCATGCGTGATTAATTACCGTTAAAATTACTTATGTTAAGAGTTAGGAGCTTAAAAACACCTTTTAAAGATAGTGTCCAGCTGGTTTAATGGTTATCGTACTCGACTCAATGTCTTTTGGTTTTGGTTTCGATCTCAGCTCGAGTATTTTTTTTTAAATTACAAGAAGTGAACTGTTTAAAATAAAAACATTATACTCGCATGCATATATATCAGCTTTATTTTTTTCGTTTTTACTTCATTTAAAAAAAAATTAACGTTACGTTTAATACGGGGCCACCGGGCGGCCTGCTAATATTTTTAATAAAAGACGTTCACCCTGATAGGAATTTGATTGGAACATGAAAATTTTGCAGGAAGCTTTTCCAATACCATTTCCCTGACACTGACTACAACAAGGTCATTTTGAATTCCAGTGTAAACAATTCCATTCAGATACTACTAATTTTCCTGCTCCATTTTCGTATTATTTTATAATATGACAATTTCGTTCCGTGATAACCACGTACATCATAAAGACTTTTCTGTATCTTTATTTTTTTAATAAGAGCAATTATGAACCTGCACAGCTTTTATACATCTAAATATGCTTATTTTTGCACATTTTGTATGCAAAATGTTGCTTTCAAATATAATAAATGAGAATATCCGTAAATATCTTCATCAAATAAATGTTTCCGTTTTTAATGTACAATAATTATTAAATACGCCCTTTTACATTTATTTGATGAATATACAAAAAAAAAAAAAAAAAAAAAAATCCAAACGAATATATTTATTTAAAAAATAAATGCGATACATTAATAAACTAAGCAAAAATATTTATAAAAAGCAGTTTACGGATATTCGTCATTCATTTGTTCGAAAATATGTATATATATATATATATATATATATATATATATATATATATATATATATATATATATAAGTTTCGTGGTTAAATTTTAAATTCTGAAAAAAAGCAACATATAGAGACATATATTCAATTTAAAAATTTATTGCTTGACAAAAGGAATATATAGAAGGGGTTATTTTACATATATTCCTTTTGTCAAGCAATAAATTCTTTAATCGAATATATGTCTCTATATGTTGCTTTTTTCAGAATTTAAAATTTAACCACGAAACTTATATATTGCTTAAATATTGAGCCTTTTCTTTTTAGCTGGGATCTCCTTGAAAGTATTACTAATTCTAATGATAGTAATATCTATCAGGATTTTTCATCTTAATTCTATCAGTGTCTTATCTCGCTTATATATATATATATATATATATATATATAAATATATATATATATATATATATATATATATATATATATATATATATATGGAAAAGTTACGAGCGATACATTAAGAAAAATAAATGGACATATTTAGTTTTTTTTTTTTTACACAGTGATCACCACTTATCAAGGCCCGGAAGCCACTCAGGGATAAGTTAAGTTAAAGAACAGGTTTTATTTAATTCCTCTGCAAGTATCATCGCGTTTTCTTTTTGTTTGTAGTTTAAAAGATTACAGGTTTTGTTATTAATGTTGTGATTTTGTTACAGTAAATGAAGTAGTTGAACAGAAGTATGTTGTGAAAAAGTAGTCGTTTCTTTCTTTTATTACAATTCCTAATAAATTTTGTTTCATGAAAATTACAATTCTTCTGCAATGATCGTAGAATTTTTCTGTTTATTTATTTTGTTTCG
>NC_136483.1:25589377-25619377 GCF_053919585.1 Euprymna scolopes | reverse complement strand
TTCAAGTGTTTAGACCCAAATTGGCGGAGGAGTTTGGTAGAGTTCTCAAAGGTCAAATCGTTGAACTTTGACTCCTTAATCGCTAAATTCCTGGACAAAAACTGATCACATCGATTTTCCCAAATCGCAGTACCCTGTATATCAAATTTCGAGTCTGTAGACAAATAATTGACAGAGTTATTGCGTAGGGAAATGTGCACAGACACACAGATATACAGATACACAGACACACAGATACACAGATACACAGACACGTTAACTTTTATAGATATATAGATATATTACCTTTATATATATATATATATATATATACTTCAGAATAGTTTTTTATTTATTTAACAATCAGTTGTTATGGAAACGTGAGATTGTAGATTTACAAAATATTACTGGCAGTAATATTCTATAAGTTATCCCATCTAAACAGGAATTGCTCGATATGCAAGATAGAGCAAATAAATTAAATTGTAATTCAATGAATTAAAAAAAACTCTCATTGAAATGAAATGAAGTGGTTGAGTTTCATATCAAAGAATTTTTATTATTCTAAGCAAGACAAAGAATGTTTTAGAAAATTAATCTCCTTAACCTATATGGTTTCCATGCCTACCATCTCATCAGAGGAGAGAAAATATTAGCAAATAGTTATAAAGGTATGCACCCTATTTGCTAAAGTCAGGACTTCTGATAAATGCATTATTTTCACTTTGACTTTCCATGTCTCACTGACTTTAGCAAAAAGAGTGCATAGATTTGATAGATTCAACCTAGAAAACAGTAATTCTTATCCATTTGTAAGAAACATCACTTATAGAATATGAAGATTATGAAGAACAAAATAAAGGATTTTTAAATAGTGAAATATTCACCTTCTCTAATGATGAAAGAGGCAGGGAGGCAAAACAAGAAACTCGACATTGCCCGTGAGCAACAACTCTAAAACATAAGGCTCGAAAATAAATGACTCCTCTGGTCTTCGGCTAAGATCACAGTGTAGTATCTGTTCTCATGCTACTTAAATTAATTTGTCATTAGTCAATGTAGGAGAAACTCTTCTATACTAAGACACTTTCTTGTTCTTGCCTACTTCCAGAGTGCCCCATTTTGGGGAGCTGGTTTTACTCCACATAAAAATGATCTTTTTTCACATTTTGCTTTCGTGGGGAAGCAAATAAATTCCAATAATATGCTCTTCGATTTAGGTCAAATCAACATCTTTTCTCTTACAACTATTATCAGAGAAGGAGACAAGAAACTTGACATTATGTTTCTGAATTTTTGAGATGAGGATTCGTTATTCGTATTATTTGGTTTCTTCGGAATACTATTCTCGCCTTGAGTGTCATTTTTACAACGTATCGATCTATGTAACCGCCGACTTTCTTCAGACGTATATTGTTGAATTCGGGAATGTTTCTGTCAGATACTTGAAAAAAATCAATTGTAAAAGTGGTATTCTCCTGAAGGTTGATGGTTCAATTCTCAGTGTGGGCAACCAGAAAAATATAATTGTAAATTAATTAGGCACTTTATCCAGTAATGGCTGGCGGAACGAGAGCATGATACTTTTGTGAAATAAATAAAATTTTTGTTCGAAATTCAGTCCAAATTCCCGAGTTCGGCAGAAACATTCCCGAGTTTGACAAGATATATCTGAAGAAAGTCGGAGGTTACATCGACCGAAATGTTTTGAAAATGTCACTCAAGATAAGAACAGTTGTTCAAAGAATCTAAATAATACGAAGAAACTCAACGTTGCCACATAGGCATAACAAATATAATGCCGTAAAATATTGAGAGTTAGAGAAAGATTTTAAAAAAGAAAACTTTATACACACTTTAAAGTTCCTTAATGTCCCGGGTAACATAGTGTACCCATGATTGTTCAAAATAATTAAGTTTATTTTTTATATCAACTCACTTTTAATAACTCATATATTTATTTATAGATGTATTTGTCTGTGAATCTGTTCCCCCTTGTTTTATATGCATATATCTTTTCCACTCTGTTAAGCACCGGGATAAAAAAGCTGTCCAACGAAGACAACCGGTGAATTAAACGTTGCAAATATATTCATGAAAATAAAGATTATCGAGATGAAAATTTATCGTTTACCAGGAATCCAAAAACACTGCAGCAACGTATAAAATTTGTCCTAGGAATTTGGCATAAAGAGAAGAAAATATTCAGATCTGGCACCATGAAATGTGGTAGGACCTGACGTTATACTTAAGTGTCATTAAGATGTTGTAGTCCTTTTTTGCACGCCCATAAACTAAGCTAAGCTTTTATATTCACTGTATTTACAAGCAATTAACAATAATTAAGAAGTTATAATCTATACCATTACAAACAAGTGTTATATTTGATGTGTGTTCCTTGAGAATGCAAGCAATACGTATACATAAGCTGTTATAATCGTTACGATTAGAAGTGCCATTATAATCCACAAGGAAACTGGCGGAACTTCTCTTCATTAACACCGTACTTCTGACATACAAATCTCATCTCCGATGTTCTATCTCAGCTATCAAATATTCAACTTCTGTTATTTTTTTAATTCGCCTTTGTTTAAAGTAGTTATTCTCATATGCAAGTGCATGCCACATATAAAGAATCCAACTACTGAAAATTGAATGCTAAACTTATCAATATAGGATCTCTCCACCACCAAAACCAACGCTCAGATCATTACCTCTTCATCCTTCTGAGATACCGTACTCGACATTCCAAAAAGGTGCGCTGCCGCTTATGCAAGCAGTTTCTTATATTACAGTGAATTAGCTGTTATAATGGCTTCATTAGTTGCAGGTGATATTAAGCTGTTATAATCGCTACCATTAGCCATAAATATTATTAAGCTGTTATTGATCATGCTACCAAAGAGCAGTCATTTCTATTTCACTTTTATGGTTCGTATTATTACGTGTAATAAAGATATGTGAACACGCTTTTATAATTCTTGAAATTTCAAGTGCCATGTCATGCTGCTATAATCGCTAGGATTCTATTAGATATGTCATAGTTCCTGATATTAAAAAAATACCATTAAATTGTAATAATTTTTCTAGTAAACGCAATTCAGTGCCGTGAAGATCGTACTGTCTTGCCGGCAGAGAAATCTCAAGTGTCATAAACCTGTAATTACATCCTTACAACTACAAACAAATGTAATTAACCTGTTATATCAGGTTGACAAGAAAGTTCTTGCGGTTTTTACTTTTGAATTGAGGCGAACATATCTCGATTCAAACGAAAATTTATTGATCGAAATAACCACCATTAGAATAATTTTTACCAATATCAGATATTTTGTAATTCATATGTAAAACTAAGAAAACAAATGACAATAATTAAGATATGTGTAAAGGGTCAGAATTTTCCATCCACAAAAATCCTTTAAAATTCCCACTATAATAGGTTTTCGATGGTGTTGAAAATGAAAATAACAGATAAAATCACAGAAACTAATAGTTTCCAAGATATGAAAAAATGACAGTTTTAAAAAGTGGGTGATTACTTTTCTATAATTATTTAACGTAAAATGAACACCCATTTTATAACCACGTTTATTTTTTAGGGGTGGTGTTTATTTGGTTATTGTGACCTGGTAGACCAACACATAACCTATATTTTAAAAAAAAAACTTGTTTTCTGTGGGTTTTCGGGTGTACTAAAAACGAATATCGCATTTAAATTTTCCGCAAATGAGTATTTTTCCGGGTATTAAGCAATGTAATTTTTATGTTATAAGTAGTGTCCATTGTTGCACGCGCAAGAGCACATAATAATTACCTGAAAAAATACATATTTACGGAAAATTTCCAGTACACCCGAAAACCTAAAGAAAACAAGTTTTTAATGTAGGTTTTGTATAAGTCTACCAGGGCACAATAAACACCAACCCCTAACAAAAATAATATACCCCCCCCCAAAAAAAAATGTGTCAATAAAGTAGGTGCTCATTTTACGTTAAATTAATATAGAAAGGCGATCCCTCACATTTTGAAACTATAATGTGCTACACAATTCAGGTTAATTGCTTTCTAATGAGCCTTCCTTTGTTAAATTCTGATCAATAGTCGCCGAGATTTAAAACTCATAAAATTGCCAAAAAATGGTGGTATAACTATATATGAATACATTTATACTCGTAGCCAAATTGAATATTGAAATGCTCATATCTTTGGTTCTATGAGACGAAACTACATGAAAATTGATCATTTCTGACATAAAAAGAACTGAAAAGAGGACCTACACAGATTGATGGGATAGCAAAGATATGCAAACCGTTTAGCGGCGACTCCTACAATTGAAGTATTTTCACCTTGCAAGGAATTATAACGAACCACGCATGATAACATGAATTTGGCGAGCCGTGACACTACGTGAGATACTGCCTACAGGGAAACAATAACGAGGCAATTAATGCGAAAACGGATCACTACCAACATTAAGTGTTATCGAATGACGCAAAAGTGTTAGCCCTCATCGATCAGGTCTTTCAACGAGTACTATAAGAGCAGTAGATGGACAAATGTAACACACAAAGAAATTAGCAACGTGATATTGGAAATATGTGAACGACCAAAGCAATGGTAATGGAGAAAATGATCGACAGTGTTGATATCTGCCAACTTGGAGGGGGTTATTATAGACGAAAATGGTAACATGGAGATCAGAGGAGGAGATTGTGCCACAAACATACACCTAAATCGAGCGAATACTGTAAAATGGTGAACAATGACTTCAACGCAAAATTTGATCGAATGTGGTGGATTGTTAGAAGGAAAGTGGATTTCAGAACTCCCAATATTAAAGAACAACTTCGATTGCTATTGCATAAAATCACGGTAATTTACGAAAGGAATCCTCGTCCCTTGGGATCTAGATGTAAAAATGTGAGTGTTTCCCATAATGGTAGTGATACAAATCACGAAGAACAAAGTTAGACCAGTTCTTAATTATTGAGATCTAAATAAATATATCACGTGCCACTTTGGTGGAGACGCAGTTGATGTGGGAGAACTATATGGAAGTGGAGTCAGGTGACAATGGTGACAAAATTTATGGATTTAAAATGCGAATATTTATAAATTCATACTGTAAGACATCTCTGGAAGTTCTAGTTCGTCCGGTATGAAGGAAAGACTTATTGCATGATTAGATTGGTGTTCAGGTCAAATGTTTCCCCCAAAATTATGACAAAAATTTTGGAAACTGTTCTCAATAAACAGGACGTCATCAGAAAGAACACACATTCGTATAGTGATAATATTCTAGTTAATAGAACAGTAGTACCAGCAGTGAAACTTGTATGTCACCGGAATCGTTGAAGCGAGGAACAGCGTTGTGTTCCCGGCTCAAAACGAACATTGCAGGAAGATGGATATTTACGAGAGGAAACACCTACCATACATGAGAAATTGAGTAGGCGTGAACAGTTTTCTGTCTATGGAAACTAGTCGATCACTATTGAATATCTGAATGGTTTAAAACCACCTGCAGCTATTTAAAAAGAAGAGCAAACAGAATCGATTGGGCAAATAGAGTCCATAATGAGACGATCGACATGTTACGAGAAATTGTGAAACAGGTTCTATATACAAAGAGATCCGGTTCGAGGGAGATAGCATGTTACCAAATTATAAAAATGCATTGTATGGTATGATGAAAGCGGCATGGCTACTAGCGTGTGATTAAATTGATTATGTGATAGTCGGGATCCAGTGTGATTAAAAAAGAAATGTAATTATAATCATATCAACGTCGCTGAGCTGGAAGCTGAAAAAACAAAAAAACAAAAACAAAAACAAAAAAAAACACCGAATTCCCAAGCACAGAAAGACGCAAATTATGTCGCTGAACCCTTTTCTCGTGTTTTTGGGTCCGAATAAGACAAGTCTCAAAATAGGATTCAAGGATTCACGTACCAGCCTTACATCACCTCACGTACATCTATACACGCACTAAGAAGAACAAGTAAACTAACGCATACACAATGCCACACTGTGAAACACTCACATTGTATAATACTTACACATTCACACATTATTCATTCAAGGTACATATTGACTTGTAACTACTATTCACTGAACATTTTTTTGCAAACACGTGCTTATACTATTAACATTTTCATTATTGACAGTAACTTTTATATTCTTACTAGCCTGGGTGCCCGGCGTCACCTGGTGTTTGGAGGTGTGTGTTGAGAAAAAAAAAAAAGAAAGAAAAGTGGTAGTAAGCAGGCTGGCTCGAACCCGTACCGCGAAGGTGGCAAAGAACGTGAAAAAAACCCTGACATCTTTGCTGTTGCCCATCGCCAAACCAAAAGTGACGTAGGTTTAAGTTAAGACTAGACAATCGAAAAGAGGGGATGACTTTCGAAAATATTGGCGAAAAAAAGCGACCCCTTCCAGTAGAAAAGTACCCAGTTGAGGGTGAAGGAATTAATAGATTTTGCCAATTTTTCGATATTTGCGTCCAAAGAGTCGAGCTTCAAAATGATATCAATCTCGTCAAAATCCGTCGCCTCCCTCGAAAATTTTAGGCAGACATACATACATATATTTAAACAGACAGGTGATATATTATAGATTTCTTGTATAAAAATGTTTTGTTATAAATTTCGGGTTTCCCCAAATTTTTAATTACAAAACTCTGTTCACGTGTTTAGGTAGCCCTTGCTACCCAGTGAACCTTCTATTCGTATTCATACCTATGTACAATGTATACCATTCGTTAAAGCAATAACTATTATCTCCAAATGATATGAAATGTTGCTATTCAATCTGGCACTATTCTAAAGACCGTGTCGAGATCTAAGATGCCATTTACCAAACGTTAGGGACTGTGCCACAGGTTTACTTTCACTTTTCACTGTATAATATTAATAGCAACAGACCATTTTATTCATAATAAAACATAAACGGGTGTTTCGACTAAGAAAGAAAGAGAGAGAGAGAGAGAGAGAGAAGGAGACAAGAGAAATAAAAAAAGAAAAAAGAGTGAGTGTGAAAGAGAGTAAGAGAGAGAGAGAGGGAGAGAGAGAGTGGGAAAAAGGGATTATTTTACGAAAGAACGAATTATTTAAAAAAACTTACCACATATATATATATATATATATATATATATATATATATATATATATATATATATATATATAGTGTGTGTGTGTATTTAGACAGCATTTTTTCATTCAGACAGATATTGTTAAATAGTGTTTTTCCTTAATTATCTTTTTTTGTAATTTTTCCATTTTTGGGATGGCCATTCTTATGTCTCGGTTGAATTTGTGTAGAAACGCTCCGAAGTCGTTTTCGTCCACCTGTTACGTTTATTTTGCAAGTACTTTCAACTGATTTTCTTCATTCGTTTTCGGGCATTTTTTGATGTGTTTCAGTTCAAATAATATTGAAATTACTTGAAAAAGTGAAGACGGAGCAAATGTACAATGAACAAGAACAAGGCGTATGTAGGTGTTAGTTTTGTGTTGCCATTTTTTCTTTAGCTGCTATAAAACTTGCGCTAACGTGTGTGTGGGTGTGTTCTAATATGGCTTTTATGTGATCGTCTTTTCAAAACTCGCCCGCATGCATCTGTCCCTATTTCATTATGTACGTCTTATATAAAATTTATATATATTTATACAGTCGAGTGTGTATACACGCGGTTGAGCTCCTTTAAAGATCCTTAAGTTGGGTATCTACCTCAGTAGTTCTATACTGTGCGTCTATTTATATCAAGATATATGTGTGGGGATGATAATCCCCCGTTAACCGGCCTGCACGTAAAACGCACCAACCCCCTTTTTCTCGCACGCAGATGCACGCTCTTTAAGTGGAAGTCACCGAGTTTGATTTGTCATGTGCAATCCCTTGATCTTTTTACAACTATCCGACACAAGTAAGTTGGGTTCAACTCAGTACCGCGTTAACCAAGATACTGACACACAACATTAGTACAAGTCCATCTTAATGATATACGAGTACAATTTTGTTAGATCTTCGAGAGACACGAACTACATCACAACACGAACTACATCACAACACCCCTGCCAAACTTTTTATATCTGTTGGACATTATATTTCTTTGCTTTTGGGGTCTATAGTTATCGCTAGGATACGTTTTCGTTTGCTCGTCCGGTTTTTCGCATTGTAGAATCTTCTCGTCGTTCCTTTGTGTCTGAGGTATATCTTTTTCATTTAGTTAATATATCTTCGTACTTTCATTTTTGGTGTTTTATATTCCCAATTCTTCTTTCGATTATGCCTTTCATCACATCGTTTTTCCTAAATAATAATTATAAAAATAATTTCACCTTGACCATAAGTGTTATTAGAGGTATTTTTTCTTTTCTTTAGTTTGCGTTTTAGAAGGGGTCAATGCATCAAAACTAAACGTATTTTCTTTGCAAACATTACATCTGAAGGGGACATTTTTACGCCAGTGTAAACATATAAGAATGTTTTGTAGTTCTTAATTGTCTGGATAAAGTTAATGCATCATTTTGATGAGTGTAACTTGTCTAAAGACTATACAAAGTAGATAATCCCCGACATACATCCCAACTCAAATTGATTGTAGACATTGTGTTATGTATTCGCTGCGGTAGATCGTTCAAAATTAGCTTTTCAATCTATATACTTATTAAATCTACTTTTGTACTGGTCTACAATATATACACACTGACAGCGAGTAAAACACAACACAGCTGATCTATAAAATAATATATTGCTTTTATTTCAAACCAAAAAACAGCTTTGGATTTAAAGTTAAAACTGGTGTTTTGAAATCCCTGAAGACGTGTGGGATTTGTGTGAATGTTGGCGGTGAAGAAATGTGTCAGTTGTTCTCTATCTGCCCCGCTTTCTGTTTGTGACGATTTATATAAACATGCTTTTCCCCTGAAGTGTTCAATATTTCCAATTGTCTATTGTCTCAAATTCTTTTTACCGATATCCTCTCACATGTGCGTTCGAAATTATGCATTCCAATAGATAATGGTGGAATGTGCCAGCTTCTCTCCTTGAGGTCACCTGGTAATCCAACATTTGAGTCATATCTTTTTACTTTACTTATAAATATTTTTGTAAATTTTTTTAAAAACATGAAAAATCGACTACCAGCCCGTTATGCTTCTACTGCCTCACAAAATCTACGGGTTCGTATTTTTTCACATCTCATCAGTTATTTGAGTTCTTCGGGTAGCATTTCGCTTGCTTCCTATTGGGTCATTAATTGTTTTATTTCTCTTTACAGGAAGGTCTGAAAACATGGCTTCACTGAAACAGATGACCAGTGTTAGTTGAACCTATCGACAGTGACGGTACTCTAAGAATCAACGCTTCGGACTGAAAGCCTGGATGTTCCAAGTTCGATTCCAGTTAGTTCCACAAAAAACAAATTTCACGTTCTGAACAGAATATCGAGGAAACCAATGTCAACAATTGAATCCTTGTATTCATACAATAAGAGGATGAGATTAACCTATGTATTAGCCTGTAAGACTAGTGAAAGCTTCCGAAATAAAACCAGCAGAACGAAGAGGGGAGGATTATTCAGAGCTCTGAAGTAGTCTTAGTGCCTAACTTCCCGCTTGTTCTCAGATGTATCGTCTAGTGGTTGTAGCAGTTCAACAATCTGGACTCGAACGTATCGTGCTTATAGCCCTGCCCATTACTTCTGCCACTGCTGCTCCTAGTAGCGTAGGTAGGCACAACTTAATAGCCTTATGCGACTTTTCCAGTAAATTTACCATGCTATGCAGTAGGTAATCAAGCTGGCGATAGGATAATATCAATAACTATGCCGAGAAAACAATACCTAATCCGATAATTAAAAATAAAGTTTTATGCTTCTTATCTTCAAATATATTTTCATAGTGTTTAGTTTGGTTATTTTGTTTTACGGCATATCAATCATTCTTTAATCCTTTAGGCAAAACGTTTTCATTCTTCAAGTTCTTTATATTATCAAATATGTGTTCATAGTGCTTGGTCCGGCTGTTTTATTGAGATAAAATGTTATTTTTGTTTTTGGCTTTGCAGAAAATGACAGAGTTTTATAAATGGGAAGATAAAACACCAATATCAAGTTTAGTGCATTTAAGTCAGGAATTGTAAATTATAGTGCTTATTGATATATAATATATTAGGTTGAAAAGAATGTTATTGCGGAGTTTTTAATTTTGATTTCAAATAATTTTTCCTAATAAAACCTTTACTTTGTATAATTTTTTAATGAGTGTTTTTCGCTTTATCTAATAGTTTAAATTACAATCGTTTTAAAACAATTGTCTTCTTTTCAGAACATTATATATATAATATGTAAATAAAGCAAATTCGCACAATTTTCTTATTTCAATTCCAGCTAGGCCGAAAAGCTGCTGAAACAGCTCGCGATATTAACGATGCATTTGACCAGGAGCCACTACTGAACGCACCGCATAATGGTGGCTTAAGAAATTTGAAAGTTTTGAAGATGAGCGTAGTAGTCGACCATTCGATATTGACAACGATCAATTAAGAGCCTTAATTGAAGCCAATCCACACACAACTGCTCGAGAACTTGCTTTAGTACGACGGTTTCCAACCACTTATGGAAAGATTGGAATGACAAAAATGCTTGATAAATGGATGCCTCACAACCAAAGGAAACACCGTTATGAAATGTCATTTCCCCTACTTTTACGAAACCAGAACGACCGGTTTCCCGACCGGGTGTTAACTTGCGATTAAAAGTGTTTTTTTACGACAACCGGCGATGCTCAGCTCAGTGATTAGACGCCGAGGAAGCTCCACGACAGTCCCGAAGCCAGAGTTGCACTGAAAGAAGGTAATGCTAACTGTTTGGTAGTGTGCGTCCGGTCTCATCCATTACAGTTGTTTGAAGGCATGCGTAACCATTACGGCGAATAAGTACTTTCAATAAATGGATGGAATGCACCAGAAACTTCGACAACAACACCCAACATTATTTAACAGAAAAAGGCCCACTTTCCGATTCACGACAATGCTCGACCGCATGTTGCTAAACCGACATTGCAGAAATTAAACGCATTGGGCTATGAAACTCTGCATCATCTGCCATAATCTCCATGCCTCTCCCCTACCTCTACACTATTTTCTGCTTGAGAAGCAATATCAAAAACGCTTTCAACGACTTCATTGTTACCATAACGCAATATTTTGACGTTACTGACATGAATACACTTGTTTTTTGTTGACACAAGTGTGCTAATTCTGATGGTGGTTATTTCGATCAATAAATTATTGTTTGAACTGATATATATTCATCTGAATTTAAAAGTTAAAAACCGCACGTACTTTCTTGTCAACCTGATAGATTATAGAACATTTTACTTAAAGTTCTTGGTAAATACATGCAATAAATTTTAATATACAAAACAAACAAAAAAACAAGATTGTTTTAAAGCTGCAGTTTATTTCGGAATTTCATTTTTTTTTTAATCACATAACGTTTAAATCGAATAAATCAAGTATTTTTATGCTGACGTTTTTAACAAATTTTGCAAGATTTTTTGCAATAGGCTTTCATGAATTTGGGGTTTCCATTGCATTGCTGCTGAGACGCCCATAGTTTGCATTTGTGCGGTTTGTACGTATCTATGCAGAGAACTGTCAATAAAAAGAGACAAATCAATTTTAATTAGTTTAAAACGACGACGTTCTGTTTTTTTTTGCATTTTACGGACTACTGTTCTCATATTAATTGTTATTTTTACAACATTTCCATCAGCGTGACCTCTGACTGTTTTCAAGTGTATCTTGTTGAACTCGGTAATCTTTCTGTTGAACTCAAGAATCTGAACGGAATTCCGAACGGGTCCCTTTATTTAATTCAAGTGTGTAGTATTCTGTCGTTTGTCAGCAATGCCTAGGTAGAAGTCTTAAGTAATTTGCAATTGTATTTTGAGTGACGTCACAATGAGGATTTGACCTCCAACCTCCACTAAATGTAACTTACATCTGGAATTTGCCAAGTTCTTCATCCACTACGCCACGGGTTCTTGAAGCACGAGTTCTTCGGACGAACTCCTAGGTTCAGCAAGTTACACTTGAAGATAGTCGAGGATTGCATTGAGCAAAACTTTGGGAAAAATTACACTCAAGTTTAGAACAGTAGTCTGAAAAATCCAAATAATAAAAATAATCAATCCTCATCAAACAAATTTTGAAACATAACAATGTGCTGCTTATATATTCAAATTAAGCAAAAAATACCAACGTGTAGAACTTGTTTACATTTAAAAATATATATTTAAAAAAAGATGCAATATGCATACATATGCTTAGCATACTGGTGATAAAGAGTAGTTTAAAATTTACCTCTATATGAGAAAAAACTGAACGTAAGGACAAAGTTGACAAACACAGAAAACAGTGATCAGCGGTCCGAAACAACAACAACAACAACAACAACAACAACAAC
Source organism: Euprymna scolopes (assembly GCF_053919585.1). NCBI lineage: Eukaryota > Metazoa > Mollusca > Cephalopoda > Sepiida > Sepiolidae > Euprymna > Euprymna scolopes. The sequence goes on along the minus strand of NC_136483.1, from coordinate 25,606,926 downwards.
AACGCTAAATGCTAACGTGAAAAATGTGATCTCTATTAATTTTCTAAATCCATCTCACAGGCTACCTTGTTGTTTCAGGATTGGGAACTTCGAACATTGAAGCGACCTGATCCTTTCATATAGCGGTACATTTTAAGCCATTCTTTATCGCTAATATTAGATGTTAAGAGCATGAAGATAAACGCCTTCGAAGTTTAAGAAGAGTCATTTAAAGGTAGGGGCGCGTCGATATTTGGCATTTAGAGACTAGCTTAGAGATTCGGGACCGCTTACATTTTCTTTTGCGAAAAATTTAATTCATAAATTTTATTTGATTTGAAGTTTTATAGGCGATAAAGTCCCCGTAACCCTTTAAGGTTAGGATGGCACTTAGATATTCGGAACCATTTTCAGAATTATTGTTCTGCAAGGATCCCATGGCACAGTGGATAGAGTGCATGCTAAAATTTAGTTGTAGAAGTTACACTTTTTTGGAAGTTGAAGACCAATTCTCAGTGTGGGCAATATCCAAAATACAATTGTAAATTATTTGAGATTTCTGCCCAGTCATGGCTGATAGGAGAACCATGACATTATATATATATATATATATATATATATATATATATATATATATATATATGTATATATATATATGTATATATGTATATATGTATATATATATATATATATATATATATATATATATATATATATATATATATATTAGCTAAACAAATACCATCAATATATATTAGCTTAACAAATACCATAATTGGCTCAAATAACACAAAATTAAACAAAATTTTGAAAAATAGAGATAGGACAAAAATGAATCTAACAACGTAAAAGAATGTAACTGTCGGGACCCTACTGAATGCCCAAATGGGGGGAAGCTGTTTAACTTCAAACATTTTAACATTATACCGTTTATGATGTTGACTAAGGAGGAAATTACTTTCAGCCCCCAAAACATAGCTATTCCAAGGCACAAAACGTACATGATGGACATGGTACAAGCCGTGAATTCCTTTCTTAAAAAATGCGATGGAGGATCTTTCACCACAAAAGTACAGAAGAAAAAACACAGAGGGATGCACACAAACTAATCTGAATTACACAACCACAACTGTAAATGAAAACACAGAAATCTCGTATGATAGAAAATATAAAATTAAATTCAGGAAATTCCCACCAGTAATTTCTGCATTAAAAGCGTTCGAATTAGACATGTTAAAATGGAGAAAAAACCTAAAAATCAAGAAGAAACACAGATACATGAACTCAAGAATGGAAAAAAATCAAAAATACCTTTAAAAATATTAAAGACAATCTGAACTTGATGATTCCAGCAGACAAAACCATGAATATATACAGCATAGATTTTGAAAGCTACAACAACCTAATTATGAAGGAGCCCAATAAAAGTACAGAGTAGCGTAATGAAGAACTGAATAATATAAACTCTGAAACCTTAAAAATGCACATACAAGATAAGATAGAGGGATATACACCACTGTGCCCACGTTTTACCCTAAAAGATCATAAACCAGAATTCAACAATAATCCTAGAATTAGACTGATTTCTCCATGCATTTCGGATATAGGAAACATTAGCAAAAAATACTAGACGAAATCCTACCTAAATTAAAAAACAAAATTTACCATAACCTGTGGAAATCATCGGAAGAGGTAATTGAATGGTTCGGCACACTACCCCCAGGCAAAAATAGAAAATTCCTTATGTTCGATATAGATTCCTATTACCCCTCTATTTTGCCAAATCACTTCAAGGAAGCACTAGAACTATCTCGAAAACTAACAAAGATAACAAAATTAGAATTAGACATTATAAGATTAGCAAGAAGAACTCTAATTAAATATGATAACAAACTATGGACCAAAAAGAACAGAAACCTCAACTTTGAGGTCACACTGGCGCCTCCGGATAGTGCACAAGTAACCGACCTTTATATACTAACTGAACTATATAAAAAAGATTCCAAGACTAAGAGGAGGACTATACCGGGATGATGCATTATTCTACATGAACTCAACAAATAGGTTATTTGAAAAAAAAAAATTAAACAATTCTTCAGTAAAGTGAACCTAGATATAACAATAGACCCAAACTATAAATGTGTAAACTTCTCAGACATAACCTGAATCTAGACAACAACAACTCCTATGAACCCTACCATACACCCAACCAAACGCTATTCTACATAGATCACAAGTCCAACCATCCTAATAATATAAAAAAGCACTTATACCTAGCATCTCAAAAAGAATATCCAAAATATCACAAAATGAAGAATTATTCAATAAAAACAAGGAATATTATAACCAAGCCTTAGCTAGATCAAGATATAAAGAACACATTAAATTTGTTAAGGAAACTCAAAACAATAATATAGGTACAGAAAGAACAATAAACAATGCAAATGTAATGTCTTACATGTCGATGAGGAAATATAAAAAAGGAAAAAGAGCAAAAACAAATGAAAAAATAAAACATACAATAAACACAAAAAAGAAAATTGTAAAGATAGACTATAATAAAACTGAAAGAGAAGTTAAAAAGAAAAATAGAAGAAAGAGAAAGACGTGGTTTAATCCACCGTTCAGCCACCACATAAAAATAACATCCCAACGGAATGTTACGAAATTATAGACAAAAAATTCCCGCAAGATAGTAAACTAAGTAAGATAATTAACAAAAACACTGTTAAGCTATCCTTCTCAACGTCTGCTAACTTAACAACTACCATAATTAGCTCAAATAACACAAAATTAAACAAATTTTTGAAAAATAGAGATAGGAGAGAAAATGAACCTAACAACGTAAAAGAATATAACTGGCGGGACCCTACTGAATGTCCAATGGGGGGAAACTGTTTAACTTCAAACGTAGTATACAAATGTGAAGTTATAACAAATAATGAAACTAAAGTACTGAAAGAACTGACCCACTTAATTATCGCTCCATTAGCCTCCTCCCGCTTTTCGCCAAAATATTTGAGTCCATAGTTAATCAAGCCCTAGTCCAGCACCTAACAGCTGCTAAACTCCTGACTGACAAACAATATGGATTGGGCAAGCCCGTTCAACAGCAGATATCTTAACTGTAGTTTCTGAACGTATATACCGTTAATTGGACAAAACAGGGGAGGGTAGAGCGGTGGCCCTTGATATATCTAAGGCTTTTGACAGGGTATGGCACGATGGTCTTCTAAGGAAAATTAGATCATATGGAATCATTGGAAGAATTCATAATGTAATTAAATCCTTCTTAAGTAATAGAAAAATCAAAGTTGTCCTCGACGGTCGTACATCCAAACAATATGACATAAATGCGGGAGTACCTCAGGGGTCTATCCTTGGACCTCTATTATTCCTGATATTCATAAACGACCTCCCTGATAAAATTGTTTCGGAGATGGGTATATTTGCCGATGACACCACTCTCTATAACAGATATGAGGGGAAAAAAAATGAACACATATCCAAGGAAATGGCAGAAACACTAGAGGATGACCTCCAATCTGTAGTGGAATAGGGACAAAAATGGTTGGTCACATTCAATGCTGTTAAGACTAAGCTTGTTTCCTTCAATAACTACAAGAAACCTTCTCTACCACCAATAGCAATGGCCAAGAACACATTGCCTGAAAGTATTTCTTTTAAACTCCTCGGCCTAACGTTTACAGGGAATATGAACTGGAATAGATACATTGAGAGCATTGCCAAGGCTGCTGCAAGGAAGGTTGGCTCCCTCTACCGTGCTAGAAAACTACTTACGCCTGACAGTATCCTATACCTCTATAAGGCAACCATTCGCCCATGTATGGAGTAATGTTGTCACATCTGGGCTGGTGCATCTGCTGCTTGTCTCTCGCTCCTGGACAGGGTTCAAAAGAGAGTCGCCAACCTGATAGGTCCTGAACTGTCATCTAGGCTTCAGCCTCCGTCCCATCGACGAGATGTTGCATCCCTCTGCCTGTTCTACAAATACTTTAATGGTGAATGCTCTGACGAACTGCAAACACTTCTACCTCCCCAACGTAACTACCCCCGACAAACACGACAAGCTACTAAGTCTCATCCCTTTACAGTAGAGATCCCTAGGCGCAAGAAAGCCTTTTACTCCAATAGTTTCTTCCCCAGAACTGCGGGTCTTTGGAACTCCCTTCCGGGATTCTGCTTTCCCAACTGCAATGATATGCAGAAGTTCAAGTGTAATGTTAACAAATATCTTTCTACTCATCTCCCTTCATAATGACCCCGCTAATTAAGTCCCTAATAGTAGCCCCCTGCTTCAAAGTGGCACTGTGCCTTGTTTGGGGTTAAAATTGAATTAAAAAAACATCTCGGGAGCACTGGGACTTGCTTTACGGACACATATCGTAATCACCTAGCATTGTTTTAAAATGAAACTTAGAAAGAAAATAACACCACAAATAACGAAAACAACAACACTGTGGATAAAAATGAAAACAATAATAGAAAGGATCATAACAATAGTGACAACTACAACTACTATAACGGAAATAGAAACAGAACCAATAGTAATAACGAAAACAACCGGAAAAAACAAAGAAAAACTCAATCATTTTAGCAGTATGGATTAAGAAATTAAAGAAAAATAAAACTGAATATAAATTAAGATGGTCAGTAATTGATAAAGAGGAAATTATAAACCTAGCAAAGCGAAAAGATGCAACCTATGTATATTAGAATCATACCATATGCTAATATCAAAAGAAAAATTATTAAACAAACGACTAGATGGCATCCACGGATGTTTGCACAGAGACAGATATTTAATTTCACGCACTAGAGCAGATTAGGAAAAAATAGTAAAAACGAAACGTATAATATAAGGAAATATAAAAGGTGCGAGGGAGATAATACTAGAAAAAATGATACCATGAGAGTTACCCCCTTTAAACAGCAGGATCAGGTAATAATACGAATTCAAACACCAAGCAAAAAAGGAATATTACACGCATAAATGTAGAAATAAAATTATATAAAATTATATGATAATTTGAAAAAAAAAATAGAAAAAAGGGGAAATTAAAACAAAAATAAATAATTAATAAATAAAAAATAAATAAAAATTAAAAATACGAAACTACGGGTAAAAACGGAAAATTATCTTCACATAACACCAAAAGATGGAGGAAGTGAGGAGGCATGGCCTTGGAAATCATTTTACCCGAATATGATGTTTAATATTACACGCATAAATGTAGAAATGTAAATTATTAAACAATGTTTATGTTAAAAATATACCTTTTGTTGTAAAAATCTAATGGATAAACATCTGAAGAAGTTGGCGGGGACAGGATATTTTTATGGACACATAAATCGTAAAATTGCCTACCCACTAATGAAACAGGTGTAATGGAAAAGATCCAGGAAATAAACGAAGGTTATAAAAAGAAAACGTGAGTCTTTGAATTTTCAACAAAATTTTACACTATACATATATATAATAATATAATCTATGTTCTGGGTTGCAAGCAACATTGGTTTTATCCATTTTTAGATATTTCCGACGATAAAGTCGGCACAGCTATGCTGAATTTCTGGCTTTTATTATATATGCATATTAGCATGAATCTCGGCGTTGCCTAGGTTGGGGTAGGAATAACACTGCATGCAACAGTATAGTTAGAACTAGGAAATAATCCTCAGGTCGTAGTTGTAAAACGGAACTTTTAATCCATTGTAATTTTTTTATTTTTTGCATATGTTTATTACTTAAACGGAAAACACTGATTAATTTTTAACATTTTCTTACAGATTATTAACGCATCGTTCATATTTTTACATATCTTACCAATGTTAACCAAAACATGACCTATTTTAGTTAACAGAAACAGGAGTTATCTTTCATCATGATAATGCTCTTCTCACACAGAACTACTGACCAAAGATCTCCTGGGAGAATTTGATTGGAAAATTTTAACCAATTGCGTATATGCTCTTTAATTGGCGCCCTTGAATTATTACTTATTTTTAAGATTACAAAACGATTTAGGTGGCCCTAGGTTAACATCACGCGGGGAGAGAAAATATGAATTATATTTAACATTGAAATATAAAGCTCGTTAGCAGATGGAATCGGGTTATAGAGAACAAAGGTCGTTATTGTAATCGACAAAGAATTTCTAAAAAAAAAAGTTTCTTAATTTTAAGATAAATCGGCAAAACTTTTGCACCGACTTAATATTTTCCGAAGAATGAGTGCAGGTTCTTTTCAGTCTTAATTCCTAAAAATAAAAACCACCATATGTAATAAGACTCCGTATAATGTATTTTAATTACATTTCAAAGTTGAAGAAGTCTATTCTTCAGTCTTTTTGTATTTGCAAATAACATGGACGGTTCCATTAGCTTTTGATCTTCTCCAGAAAAAAAACAACAGTAAATTACACTCCTTATGGCTTATTTTATAGATGTTAAAAATCTCGTGAATATCTGTCCAATGTTTTCACGAAAATGGAATCAAGCACAATTATATCTCCTCTCTACTTTCAAGATTTCATTTTATTTTACGAGAAAACAAAAACATAAATGCTGAAAAAATACAACTAGTTTCCCAGATTAATTGATTTATAATTTTGATAATTTTGTAGTAACCTGATGAAGTTTAAATTAATAACGACTAGAGGAGGGAGTAAGTAATCTAGTAATTATCTAATCAATATGAAATTTTTACCGATTTCTAAGTGAGGAATGACCTTTTATAGTAGTGTATTTTTATAATCAATTTACCTAAAACCCCTTTTTTATTTGTCATTAAATTATGCTTAAAATAATCAGCCGAAACTGAACAAAATATATTGTATTATGGGGAGGTTTAGGATTGTTGATAACACAAACAAAAAACAACTGTGCACGTATCAGATTTAAAAATTGAAAATACGAATTTCGAATGTGCTTAATTTTTCATGTTTTGTGTTTTGAAGTGTGAAATTATTATCCTTCAGATTAGCAAAAATATATATTTTTTTACTATTTTTACGAAGAACACTACTTTTAAATCTTTGAAAAATAAATTAATAATTTTCTTTTAGCGAGCCAAATAATGCTAATATATTATTAAATAGAAAATGCTTTGAATAATATGTACCGACAAATAACAAACCTATAAATAACTGCGCATCTTGCAAAAATAACGGTAATTTCTTCAGGCAATTTGTTTTTACGTGGTATTTCCTCACCTATAGATTACCATACAAACAGTTGCTCATATTTACAAATGGTTGTTATCTCCTCCTTTTCCTTTTTGCTGTTACTTGCGTTTGACTTAGTTTAAAGTGTGGGGAACTTGCATCTACCACACTCTCTCATCCAGAAGCACTTGGTCGTGATGGTAAGACAGGGTGAAGAAAACCAAGCGTAATACTAGTTACAAGACTTATCTCCAACACATACGGCTCCTAGCATCCCAAAAATGGTCACCCATTTGGCACTGACCAGCCTTATCGTGGCTTAACTTCGGAACTTATGTAGGCTATATATATATATATATATATATATATATATATATATATATATATATATATATAGAGAGAGAGAGAGAGAGAGAGAGAGAGAGAGTGGGTACCAAAAGTATTTGGTACAATAGTTCTTTTTGTAATTTGATTATTTGTGAATAAATAATTATCAACTAAGTATATCTTCATTTTAGTTTTAGATTAATATCTGTCCTAAGGTTGAGTGTAAATTTCATTCAAATTAACTTTATATTCCTTAAGAAATACGAAAAAACACAATGTACTTTTGCTACTCACTATATATATATATATATATATATATATATATATATCGCTTATGAAAAAGATAAACCCTTGAAAGTTGATTCTTCACTTAATCGTCAAAACAAATGTTAAAAATACATGGAAATTTACAGGACTGAATGAACTTATTCAGTTCAATAAAAGCTACCGTAGTTTCTTCCAAACTATCCTTAATTTTGGGGATTTTTAATTTCGTCACGCGAGATCTATAGAGTGAGATAAATGTAATATGAACAGACATCTTGCTGATCAACTACCCATAGTTCCCTGTTAGATACGATCCGAACTAGAAACCCCTTATATTTCAAGTAGCACTACCCATTAGTTTAGGGTGAAAATTGAAAGAAGTAAAAAAAAAATTATTCATTTTTTTTTGATTTACTAGTATTAATGGTGTAGTTTCGTCTCTCTGGCTGTTAGACTTTGGAATTTCCTGCTTCTCTAACTGTACTAACTCACTTAAATGTCTAAATAATGGGAAATACATTTTTTTACTTAACTCATCACAGTTCTGACACGATACAAATAGTAGCCTTTACGGCCACAAGAACAATATGATTTGTTTATTTAATTACTTTGTTTTCATTGGCCATTCATAATTTGTAAAGACCCACGTACAGCCTATAATATTTTTATTTTGCTAGAAGGAAACTTTACTTACCAGCTGCACCTGTATTTAAAAAAAGAAAAGAAAAAAAATCAGTTAATTAATTATTTCTATTACATGTAGTCAACGATTTCGTATTATCGAATGCGCTATCTACAAACGTTACGGGATTGGCGTTCTTTGTCTGAAACGCCGAGAGGGGAGCCTGATAACCTTGTTCTTCTTATCATCTGCTCACATTTGCATCCGGAGAGCCAATTCCAGCTTCAAATTTTATAGCCACAGCAATGCACCAGATGATGCAAAATGCCATTGTATTATTAGAGCGACGATTGCCATCATTATCTACAAGCGTATTTATGAATATATTATAATAATAAAAAATAAATATGAATATATAAGTCTATATATATATATATATATATATATATATATATATATATATATATATATATATAAGAATAAAATAAAATACGTATTGCTATAAACAAAAGAACTACCCAGACTTTAAAACTGCGCGACCTATCCGACTTCATAAAAACCCCGCAGTAAACAACATCACGTGGACTCTTCATCGAACTTTCTTCCACTCGACATCACGGCAAAGAGAGAGAGAGAGAGAGAGAGAGAGAGAGAGAGAGAGAGAGAGAGAGAGAGAGAGAGTGAGAGAGAGTGAGAGAGAGCGAGAGAGAGAGTGAGAGAGAGAGAAATATATATTTCTTAAAAATAAACACTTGTTCATTTTATAAAACATTTCGCGTTGAAGTTTTTGCTTCAAACGTATCCAATACGTATTTCATTTTATTCTTCCAATTTCACTCAGCGCTTCTAACGGATATAAACAAAAAAACTACCCAGATTTATATATATATATATATATATATATATATATATATACCTTACAATGTTTGTGTATCTGTGTGTCTACCTGTTTGTTTTCATTTTTCAAAGTGCATATCCTCTGAACAGCATGTACGTTGGCATTCACAATCCTTAACAGCATTTGTTTGCGAATATCAACGTACTTTACATGACTAAATATGCAGAAATAACATAACTTTGCAGACTTATTAGTCGCAATACGAAACAATATTGTAATGGATACCTTTTGAAAAGTAATAAATAAGCAACTAAAAAACTTGATATTTTAAACTTGCAAGTGCTGTAAGAATACCGATTTTATAATACTGTAAACACAAAGTTCAAATAAGTATTCATATCAATATTTAAAAGACAATCCAAAGCAGAGAAAGAAATCTCAACATTCAAGATAGAGCAATAATATAAGTGAAAATTATGAATACTCCTTTGTCAAACTTTTAATTTTTATGTAATTGTACATAATTGAACTCAGAATTTCCACGAATATATATATATATATATATATATATATATACTTTTTTCTACAGCCGAACCAACGTCGCAGCCCACAAAAACCAAGACAGCCAACAAAACATATATATATATATATATATATATATATATATATATATATATATATATATATATATATATAATAAAATAAAAATTACAATTAAATTCACCAAAATGATCCAAGATGGTAAAATTAAAGTATATTATAAGTATTAAAGAATTAATATTTATAAAGTTATTTCAGCCAGATGTAAAAGCTCGATAAAACCAAATAGGAAATAGAGCTCATAAAACGAGCAAACAGTTAATAAAACATGTTAAAAACACTTTGAAATGAGTTAAAAACATATTTAATCTGAAATAGAAACACTAGATAAGTGGATAGTCCTTTATCCGCGGAGCTTCGAAGAAATACTTTCCTTCTCATCAGAGGGTAGGAATTAGCAAAATGCGGGATCTGATTTTGCATGCAAAAGTATTTGATGAAACAACAAGTAAGTCAAAGATCTTACTTGATGAGAACGAAAGTATTTCTTCGAAACTCCGCGGATTAAGGAATATACACTTATCTAGTGTTTCATTTTCAGATTAAATATGTTTTTAACGCACACACGCACACACACACACACACACACACACACACACACACACACACACACACACACACACACACACACACACACACACATATATATATATATAAATACTCGGGTTTTGTTATTCAAAAGTAATAAACTAATGAATTCAACTAGGTTGTTATATAGTGCTCAATAAAAAAGAGCTAATAATACTTATTTATTGTTAAATAAACATGTTTATATCCCGCTGCTACAAACAGCCATTTGTTTCAATCAAACAACAGATATCATCAGGCAGCGACTTGACTATTCAAATGTTCAATGAATAATTATGGATTATTCATTGAACATTTGAATAGTCAAGTCGCTGCCTGATGATATCTGTTGTTTGATTGAAACAAATGGCTGTTTGTAGCAGCGGGATGTAAACATGTTTATTAAACAATAAATAAGTATATGTATATCTATATATATATATATATATATATATATATATAGGTATATATATACATATATATTTATCATGAATCATCAAAGTCTTCCCTTCCTAATTGCAATATATATATATATATATATATATATATATATATATATATATATATATATATATATATATATATATAAACATTTTAATATAAGAAAAACAAAATTAGTTTGAAACGGGGGAAAAACTTAACAAAGTTAAATATAATCTCTTCTACCAAAACAAAAATTACAATTAAAATTCTATAAGACATTAGAAAAATCTAAGATGCAACTAATACAATTTCAAAAGTCATTGTATAACATAGCTGAACTTTATAATTTTCCATGCAAGCTGCATCATGATGGTTCGATAGTGAAAGAATTGTTGATTGTTCATCGCACTGTTGTTGAGATTTTTCTGAAATCGCGATTTGCAAATTTCAGTGATTCAATGCGCTTTGTCTTTATTTCAGTATACCTACTTTTATCTGCAGTTTTTACACACTTGCGATGGTTTCTTATTGCTATATATTTATCTATACGCAGTAGCAGCTGCACAGGTCTAAATCAACTACTACACTATTTCTATATGTCGACAAATGCTTATTCTGTTCCTATGCATCTTTTCTTACCTGTTCAGCAGAGATGAGAACTAGTTAGAGGAGGTTTCCGATTTGGAATCGGGTCTTTTGATAGTGTCTCGTTTTAAATATGAGTGTTTTGGTTCTGGGTCGGACGTTTCGAGTGAGATCAGCCATTATTACAAGTTGATCAGGGTACCTAAGTGTCACTGCCTTTGTCACACGTGAAATGTTGTTAAGAATAGGTTGTAAAGTAGATCCTCAACATCTGGGGGCTTATATGGAAAGTGACTGTTTTTTTAAGGAAATGTGTCACAGGAATGCTATACGTGCAGCTACTAGCTGTCTTTGTGTAACTAAAATATCAAGCTAACCTTTCTGAATGATATTGATATCACCAAGTACATTGATCTGCACATTCTGATTTAATAAAATAAACATATTCGAGCAGGGTAAAGTTAGAAGAGTGATAAAAATATAAGTGACATTGAAATATTAAATAAAACATATTTAATGTCTTTAATTTCTTAAAAATATTCAAAATTCGATTGAAAAATATTTACTCACCTGAGCGGCCACCTGAATATTAGAAAATAGAAAAGAAAAACGCATGTGATTAATATTGTTTATATTTAAGTAAACACCAGATCTCTATCTCTATCTCTACTATCACATAAAAGTCACTTTGTGTATGTGTGTGTGTGAGTTCTTTCCACATATGTTCCGAAACGGCTGAGCCTATCTTTTGCAAATTTTACACAAGGCTAATTTATATATTTGGCAAATATGTTTTGTTCAGAATTGCATCTGATAAGTATCGAAAATCGAAAAACCCGATCTTCAAATAGCTTTTCTCTCTTATAGATAAAAGATAATTTTTACAGGGAAATAGTTTACGTTGTACAGTCAAACGGCGATAATAAAATCTTAGCAAATTGTTTCGTCTTAAAAAACATAATTTATAATCTGGAGATATAGATCAGTGATAAGCATTCAACTACTGATTGGATGATCCCCTGTTCAACCCCGGGTGCACCTCATCATTTTACTTTAAGGTTTTCTTATAAATACGTTCACTTTATGATAAAATAAGAGGGACCATTTAAAATAGCAGAAAATCATTTCTTCGTTTGCGGATTTTAAAAGTAAACATCAATCAAAAGTTATTTTCCAGAGCATTCATCGTCAAGCCCAAATATCAGATGTTGTCTCTCCGTTTTATTGCATTTCTGCTGTGTTTAAAAGAATGAGGCCACACTGGTATATAGAAATATCCCCTTGTTATTTTCGATGACGGTGAAGGATGGTTCGTCGTAAGGAAAGTGACAAAGGCAGTATAATTGGAAGAGTTGGTTCTTATTGGTCTCTAAATCGTAAAGCAACTATGATATATATTCAGAACTGTCATTTAATATCATTTACGACCACCAGAAACATCTTTTAGAACGGCATTATCACTGTAGCAACGTCCTGTGTTTGAATAACAAAGAACTTGTTGATTGACTAGCAAACCTAGTACCATGGAGATATATAAAAACACGGAGCAAAATGAATTTCCGGCAATATGCTGTCGAATCCTCACGAGAATGAAACGCGGAAAAATCTGTGTAGCTTAATTGCCATGTATATTTTAAAATTTACTACGCACAACCAAACAACGATTCGCCTCCTTTCTCGAGGCTCGCATTTACTTATAACTAACTTAGACTATGTAGAATCATTTCTCCTAGCAAACTCCTCGGATATGCTAGTGTTAAGTGAAACTAATTTACACTCCTCCATCTCCTCTAAGCACTTTTACATGTTTGGTTATGTCCCAGATAAATGCACGGACGAGGGAATCTAAACTAGAATCAGGCGACAAGACCTTTACGAGCTTTAGATTTACTTTTCAACATAACATAAACTACTTATATTTTCCTTACCACTCTCCCTCGACTCAGGACTCTACTTTAATGAATCACTTCCCTGACAGCATATATGTAACACTCTCTTTAGACACTAACGACCAAGTACATGCGTTTGGTGGCTTTGATGTCCACCACAGTAATTGGTTGGCTTCCCTAGTTATACAGGTACAGTTGGAATCATCACACAAAACCTGTCTATATCCCATCCCCTGACACAGACAGTAGTTTCCTGATCTGTCTCAGGAATCACATCAGAGATGCTCCATGGAGAAATAGTTTTTCGTCATGCAGAACAGTGCGCAAATGAGACCACCGAATGGTTCAAAGCGATAATTGAAGCACACGTTCTCACGCAAAAGTTATTTAGCAAACCCCACTCTCCACAATAGTTAACTTCTAGTTGCTATTGCTTAAAGGCAGCATGCCTACGGCATATTTATTCGTCATAAGTCCAATATAAATAGGCAATAGTTTATAGAAGCTATAAGTAATTGTAAGAAATAAATAGCTGAAACTAAGGGCGAGTATACTGAAACCACTATAAAATGCATTGAAGCGCAGAAATTAGGAATTCGTGATTTATGGAAAATTTAAAACAAAATAATGAACAATGAACGATTCCCCCACCATCCTACAATCTTGAGGTTGCTTGCACGGCATGCGAGAAGGCTACCATGCTTGCCCGTCGGTTTGCCTTCAACCATCTGTAAACCTAGCAAGCCACTGCCTCCTGGATTTTCCTTTGCAGACAGAAATCACACTATGTAATCTGAAAATCATACCTTCGCCAGCACATGCTATCATAAAAACCTAGACACCTCAAAAGCATGTAGACCCGATTTCATCCCGGCTATATTGTTTTAAAAAATACTCCGTTAATACTGCTCCAAAGTTTCTCTAAACATATAAATAAATGTTTTAACTAATTTTGTTTTCCTGATTGCCGAAAAACTGCTTCTGTGATACCAGTTTGCAAGAATTCTGGCAAAAGAACTGACCCATGTAATTATTACCCTCTTACCTACCTCCCCCTTTTCTCCAAAATCGTCGAGTTCCTGATTAATCAAGCTCTAGTCCACCATCTCACACCTGTTAAACTTCTGTCCGACTAACGCTATGGATTTAGGCAATCACATTCTACTGCTGATATCCTAACTGTAACCTCTGAACGTATATACCATGCATTGGATAAGGCAACATAGACTAAGCCCTAGATATATCTAAGGCCTTTAACAGGGCATAGCACCATGGTCTTCTCAAGAAAATCTAATCACATGGTATTACTGGCAGAATGCTTAACATAATTAAATCCTTCTTAAATAAGAGAAAAATCCAGGTTGTCCTCGAAAGTTGCACGTTAAAACAATACGATATAAATGGGGGTATGCACTTTTACAGCGAACATCCTAAAGGAAGACCACCAGTCTGTAGTGAAATGGGGAAAAATGGACGGTAATATTCAATGCTACTAAAACTAAGCTTCTTTCATTTAATAATTACAAGAAACCTTCTCCACCACTAAAAGCCATGGCTACTGATACATTATCTGAAAGTACTTCGTTCAAAAGAGTAGCTTTCTATGTCAAAATGGCGATGTGTCTTGTTTGAAGTGAAAATGCAATATATATATATATATATATATATATATATATATATATATAATGCTCCTATAAATTTGGATTTTTTGTGTATTGATATTCATATCAAAAACCATTTTTTCTATATATTTAAAAAGAAAATACAAATTTGTCATATATGGATTGTGGAATTGCCTTCATCTGCAAAAGATCTAGCTAATTTGCCTATTTTAAACATTCATTTTAATCAATTCCCGTCGGTTTGCCTTCAATTCAGTTTTTTTTTTTTTTGCTTTTTGCTTTTAATTCAGTTTTTTTCGGTTTTCTCATGAAATGATCATCTTTAGCTATTATGTGTAATTAGCTTTATGCAGATATTCTACATGATTTATACTTGCGTAACATTTGTATAAAAAGACAAAACTCTATATATGTCTATGTATGCATATATATATATTTGTTTCCATGTGAAACCGCTTTAGATTTACTTTGATGTTGTCCTTATACCTCATCTTTTGGCCACCCTGGGCACGCTTTCCCTCAACAAGCTGAGAGTAGAAAATCTGTTTTGGGAGGCGGAGATCCGGCATTCGGACAACATGACCAGTCCATCTGAGCTGGCGTTGAGCAACAGTAGCGGTGATAGTAGGAATGTCAGCCTCACTCAGGACGCTGGTGTTGGTGCGTCGGTCCTTCCAACTGATTCTGAGGATTTTTCGGAGGCATCTTTGGTGGTACGTCTCCAGGGTTTTTACGTGCCTCCTGTATGTGGTAAATCTAAAGCGGTTTCACATGGACCTTAAGACATGGGAGGACGTGGCTGGGAGCAGGTTGGCATGGAGGAGCGCTGTCCACGAAGGTGCTGCGCTTTATAGTAGTGACCTAAATCAAGCTGCTGAGGATAAACGCAAGCACAGAAAGGACAGATTATCAACCAGACACACCCAACCCCACCCCACCACCACTACCTTTACCTGCCCAAATTGCACAAGAAAAATTGGGTCTATGATTGGGCTCTATGCTCACCTGAGGACCCACAGAAGCCACAACGGAGGACAGTCTTACTCGGACACGAGTGACCGCCGATGATGATGATGATATTTCTTTTAAAAAATTTGCCTACCAAACTCCTCCGTCAGTTTTTAGTCTACATAAAACTTAATATATAGGGTATTCAAACCCATGCAAAACATTATTTGGGTTTCAGCCGGGGAAAATCGGTGCAAAAGTGTGAAAATTGAAAAAAAAAAATGGAATTTGTCACGTGAAGGTCGAACGACGGCATTACGAATATGTATGCGCAATGTAATAGCTATTTGGTCATATTTTTATTTTTATAGCTCAGACACTAATGTCAAAGGAAAAAGTAAATTGTAAACTAAACGTTTTGATTTCGATTCTCGGTGGTGGCGCATGAGTAATTTTTTAAGATTTTATAATCTAATAAATAAAAGGTTATCTGTATGCCTGTCTGTCTGTCTCCATATTTTCAAATTCTAATTCTTTTGAAACTAAAAGTCGCAGAGCGGCACTAGGGGGTCTCAAATAATTGGATTATATACGGCCGTTCTTTTATGGATCTTTAGCCGATTAAAATAGTTTTATGGCTCAAAAATGGTTTGGAATTGAAATGATCGTTACGCAGTTTTACATTAATTATAGTTTATTTTTAATTTTTAATTTTTAATCAATTCATATACGTGTCACGTTGGTTAAATGATAACATCATAGGCTTTGAATGCTAGTTTCGGTTTCGATTCTAGCTGATGGCAACTAAACACTCTTTTTAGATTTAGAATCATGACTCTATAATAACATATACGAAATCTTGGCAAATTAAAATACTATATTTAAGCGTATTTTACAACCGAGCAAAGCCAAGCACCCCCACCAGCTAGCTATTTGTATATATTGAGTCCAATATCGTTTATAATATGAAAGACGAGAAATGTGTGTGTATTTGTATGTCTGCCAAAAACTTTTGACAGGCGCTTCGGAATGTGACAAAACTAGTATCATTTTAAAGCTCAATGTCTCGGACGACAAGTATCAATAAAATTGGCCAAAAACATTTATTATTTAACCGTCAACTTGGCTGTTTTTTACATCAACATTTTTGCAAGTCATTCAAACCTTGCGTCAACGACGTCGCATAACAGACGTTATTTCGACCGCCGCTGACGTCACAATCGCAGTGAGCGCATCGATAAAACCCTTTGCTTTTTTTTCGCCTTCTTTTCCTCTTGTGAGTTACGGGTTCGAGCCTGCTTACAACTACAATTTTTTTTATTGCTCAATCAACACCTTTACACACACCTTCTCACCCAGGCTAGTCTATAATGTTAACGGCAAAATATGTGTATGTGTGTGTATGTGTGTGTATGTGTGTGTGTTTGAATGTCTGCCAAAACTTTTGATAGACGCGTCGGATCATGAAAAAAAAAAGGTATCACTGTAAAGCTCGATTACTCGGACTATAAATATCGTAAATTCGCCAAAAACATTAATTCTTTCACCGTCAACTAAGCCGTTTTTAACAAGTTTTTGCCGTCGCATTTTTGCAAATCATTCAAATCTCGTGTCAACGACGTCGGATAAAAGACGTTATTTCGACCAACTGCGACGTTACAGTCGCGGTAGGCGCATCGATAAGACCGCTGTTTT
>NC_136483.1:25526877-25586877 GCF_053919585.1 Euprymna scolopes | reverse complement strand
TAAAAGTGCGGTACATATTTTACAGATCCGTTTCGTCACTCTCCACCTCTTTGACTCTAGTTCGGTATCGCAACATTTGGGAAAACATGGCTGCCATCATTCGGAATTCCGAAAAATCATAGTAGAAAACACTAAGGTTTTGCCAGGCGAGAAAAATCTTAATAGACTAAAAATACTCAAAGCATTGTATATTAAAAAAAAAACACAAAAAAAACAAAAAAAAAACGTAGATCAATAATTTCAATTACGAATATAGTCGAAATATTTTAAAATGCTTAGGATAGCAGATTTTAAATTTAAATATGTACGTATGTAAATATGCAATAAATTTATATATACTCTATATAAAATAAATAAAAATAAAAATAAAGAATATTAAAAAAAACTCAATTCATAATATGCCACCACGTGACCATGATAATATATATATATATATATATATATATATATATATATATATATATATATATATATATATATATATATATATATCTGTCGAAAGCGCTTGCTATGAATCCATATTAAAAAATAAAAAAAAGCACAAAAAAATTATTCGGAGATTGGAGAAGATGAAAAGGAAGATAATAAAACAGAAGAATTCCGAGCTCTTCAATAACATTTGTTTGAATGAGAAGATGCTGCCTAAATATACACAATATATATATATATATATATATATATATATATATATATAGATATATATATATATATATATATATATATATATATATATAATGCCATTATGAAAGGGAGACGAACATTCATGATTAGAACTTTAAAATAAAGTCAACATTTAAAATAAAGTTAACGGGCTGAAGAGAATAAAGGGGGGGGAGAATAAAATGGGGGAGTCAGCTGCCCGGTTTCACCCTCGCTTTATCAAAGCTGTATCGAGGGATTTGAATGAAAAAAAAAGAGGAAAGACACGAATGGGAATCGAAATTGTGAAAATAACGTTGGGGGGGGATAAATAAAAATCCTCAGCATGTTTACATTTCGGTAAATTTTTTAAGATCCGTTTCGTTATGCAGAAACAATCGTTTGTTATTTTGTCCACGCCGACTTTTTCCTTGCATATACTCCCCAGAAAAAATAAATTATTTGCTTAAAAATAAAATAAAAATAAAAATTCACAGAAAAGTAAGCATCGTGTGTTTATTCCAACAGCTATGTTGTTTCTTATTCATAATAATAAACGTTTGTTTCTGCATAACGAAACGGATCTGTAAAAATTTATCGAAATGTTAACATGCTGGAGGAGCTGTGTTGTATGAAAAATAAATATTTGGATCCTCGAATGTAACTATACTTTTATTATGTTTTATATGCTCTGTTTGTATATTTATCATATATTGAGCTTCTAAGCAAAGAGTATTGGTATGCACAAAGAGTGAAATGTAATTAAAAAAAAACATTTAGCCCCCTTTCCCTGAAAAAAGAATATATAATAAGAGTCTACGATCACCAATTCCATTGACAATCGAGTATTCTTAATAACTTACCATCACAGAGTCCTTTATCACATTTTGATCCTTCCGGGCATTTAGAGCAAGGCGCCCCCTTTATATAAACTGTCTTCTCAAAATTCGCCCTAAATGAGAAAATAAAGAGAAAATGTGTATAAATCTAAATATGGCACATAAACGCATGCTTCCATTAAAATATACATATACCCATTTACTATAATTGTTATATCGTCGAGTGGAAAACAATATACAAATGTAATGAATCTAGATAGGTACAATAATAGACGTCTGTGTCGGTTAGAAAAAACATGTTCGTAGTGTAGTTGGCAAGAATGATTTATGAAGAAGACCTTAGAGGAGATATAGACATGTACTTCCAATGCTAAAATCTACTTGGGTGCATGTTCTGTAATTTAGAGAGGCAGCTGACTACCTAATGAACATATAGCTATTTCATGCAATGCCTGTAAAAAATATATTTCCATGTTCTTTATATGATTCAGTATCAAAATGGACGATTAATTTGAAAACATATTTACATGATACACACTTACTATAATATATTAGTCTACTTAATATTATATTCACAGTTATAGCTGGAAATGTCTTCTCAATTATTAAATCATTTGTCTCTGAGAAGTTCATAAAAGTAGTGGTTGATGAGTAGAAATCAGAAGCCTACAGTATTAATGCTGGATTCCCTCAGGGGGCTATGCTAGACCCAACTCTCTTCCTGATATATATATAAATGATCTCCTAAATCACATCCAAAGATCATTCGTAGAGATTTATGCTAACGACACTGCCATCTATGGCAATACTTTAAAGGCCGTAAATGATTCTGTTCTCTCTAATTCTCTCTCCTCTGATCTTGAGCAAATGGTGCAATGGGAGAAGAAGTGGCTGGTTAATTTTAATACATCTAAAACCAAGCTTCTATCTTTATATCATCAATGCTCTGATCCTCGTCTGACATCAACTCAAATGAATGGCTCTCGTCTTGGAAAGGTTCCATGTTTTGACAAGCTTCTGGGTCTGATGTTTACTCCTGATCTGAAATGGGACACATACATAAAATCTGTTGCCAATGTCACTGGAAAAATAGATGGATTTTTCTACTGCTCCAGTACATATATGCCCGAAGCACCTTATTCTGCCTTGAGAGAGTTAAAAATAGACTTCGTAGCCTAGTGGGGGGATGTCCTTTTCTCTTCCCTACAACCTTTTTTTCCACAGAAGAAACGTTGCGAGCCTGTCTCTTCTCTATATCTATTTTCATGGCAACTGCTCGTCTGAGCTCTAATCTATGGTCCTCCATTGCCAAACTTTCACGAAAAACACTCGTCTACTAAAACCACTATCAATAATTTTTCCCACTCTTTATCTGTACCTAAATCTAAATGAAGATTCCATGAACAAAGTTTCTTTCTGAGTACTGCACGCATGCGGGACCCTCTTTAGTTTCCCTGTTTTACAGCTGTCTACAATATGGTCGTCTTCAAGTTCAACGTAAAAAGTTTTTGATGGCCGTCCTTCTAAGTAATCTAATTTAACAAATTTCCACTACTAACGGTCATTACGAGACTCATAAACTTTTACCTCATATTAAAGTATAAAAGTGCATCTGTTATCGGTTATCCTATAGTAACACTTTAACACTACACTAATAGTAACAGTGTAGCTGATGCTAGGAGTGTCAGCAGCTATATTTCGATCATATGTAGATCGAGCATGATTGTGATGTGACGTCACAGCGAAGGGAACGAGATTAGGAACGAGAACGAAGGAGAGCAGAGACAAAAAAGCAGAGGGTTCGTACGAATTGGATTCGCAAAGCACACGTTCGAGACACGTGAGTGACATCACAGCCGACATGAAAAGTCACATGCGGCCAGAGAAAGAAAAATTCACCGGTTAAATTTTTAGAAAAATGCGTTGTTGGAATACCAGCTATAAAGGCTTTTGTGTAAAACTGAAAAACGATGTTTTTCCTTTTCTGTGTTTCTTTGACATAACGACTACCTTACAGATTTTAATTTTATCAATCAGTTACTCCAACACATTCTTTTTACGCATTTATATATATATATATATATATATATATATATATATATATATATATATATATATATATTACAATAAATTAAACGAATAGTTTTCAATGTGCACATCTTCCTTTTCATTTCGGATAGATTCAGTGACGTAAGTAAAGAATATCACAGAATTATCTCCGTCGCAACATGTTGTTGTCTGTTCTGTAAAAATATTTCGAATTACCTTCGTTCAGATCGTTTGTGAATACCTTAACTTGATAGTAATGGAAATTACATTGAATATCCCCGGATGCTTAAAGTGAAGACTATTAGAAAGAATCAAAAATAGAATTAATAGACAGAAACTTGTATTATATTTAATTTATATATATATGTTATATCCTTACTTTAAATAAGAATACAGCAAGTAACACAGGGTTATGGGTGGAAGACAAAGGGGTTTATTTACAATGGAATACAGGTGACATAAGAGTTATTCGAATCTTGTCTTGTTATCTTCCTGTCTTTTTTCTTTGTGCCTCAGTCACGTGAGAGGGTCAATATATCCATGCTTCATTTCATCTATGAAGGGATGTTGTTTTATTCCATTGCTTCAATATATATATATATATATATATATATATATATATATATATATATATATATATATAACTACTTCATTTACTCACATAAAATTAATATACGAAAGTATAGATTTATGCGTAAACTTTAAGTATTTACTTCAAAAGTGCTCAATACGTAGGTAGAGCTAGTTAGTAATTTATAAAATATATATGGCGATTAAGCTACACTGAATATTCGGCGTTTCATCCACTATAGGATTCGTCAGGCTTATGCGCATAAGCCTGACGAATCCTATAGTGGATGAAACGCCGAATATTCAGTGTAGCTTAATCGCTATATATATTTTATAAATTACTATATATATATATATATATATATATAAATATATATATATATATATATATTTATATATATATATATGGTAAGTTTTAAAATATATATGGCACTTAAGCTACACAGAATATTCTGCGTTTCATCCACGTTAGGAGTCTTTATATACATTATTTTAAACATTCATTTTAATCAATTCCCTATGAGTTTTTGTTAGTTTTCTTATGGGATGATCATCTTCAGTAAACTAATACGTGTAATTGTATTCATTCAGGTATTCTCCATGATTTATGCTTGTATAATATTTGCGTAAAACGGTCATAGTAAACACAAAACTCTTTTTATATATATATTTACGTATGCGTATATATATATATACATATATTTGTTTAAAAGATTTTGCTTACCAAATTTCTGTGTCAGTTTTTGGTCTGCAGACAGGAAATATAATATAGAGGGTGTTCGAACCCATGTGAAACTTTATATTTGGGTTTTAACCGGGTAAATCGGTACGAAAGTGTAAAAATTAAAGAAATAAGATTTGCCTGGTGAAGGTCGATCGACGACATTACGAATATGCATGCGTAACATAGTTGTTATTTAATATTAATGCTTTAATATTTAGCCTTACAGCAAACACATCTTTATAGATCAGGCATTAACGCAAAAGGAAAAAATAAATCGTACGGTAAACGTTTTGGTTTCGATTCGCGGTGGTGGTGCACGAGTCATTTTTTAAAATCATTACTATATATTGGGTCCAATATAATCTAAATAATATATTGATTGCAGAAATTTCGCTCTTGACCAAAGTACTGTACGTTTACAACAACAGATACATAAAAATTTATTACTTCTAGACTATTAGCTACTATTTTATGTAACTTATTCGTTATAATAAAATCCTACATTTCATCCTAGAAGCAACATCATCAAAATCACACCAAATCTTCAGACAAAGTACTTACTATTTTTCCCTCTAAATCTTAAGCCCACAACCTACCGTAACAATTTCATAAATTTTATTGTTTTATTTATTTTTTATGGCAACTGTATTTTTTTTCTGTGCTTTTGGGGGGAGGATGAATAATTTTTTTGTTTCTTTGAATCAGTTAACAAATATATTTTTTGTTTTGTTTGTGTATGGAAAGTTACTTTGGTATTTTTACGACCTGCCCCAGCGTAGTATAAACACACGCAATCTCTTCATGTTAAGAACGGCTTTTTTAAGATAAATTTTTAACTTAGTTTCATCTTAACACGTTTCTTTAAAATTACGACTTTTATAAGTTTTCCACTATGCTGATTAAGAAAATCTCGTTTATATTTGGGTGCTAGAAGTACTTTATCCGACATAAAGCCCTGTATTATGCACTTTAAAACACTGCCCGTCAGATTAGTACGCACAGGCGAAGAACAAAATTAATTTTATCCAACCTGCCACCTTTATTTATTTATTTTTGGTTCATAGTATTTGCACGTGGGATCCTTACAGCAATTATCAAGGTTATATTTGGAGCAAATACTTTGACCCTTCCACTCACAAGATGGGGTTCTATTCCGAAAGCCGTTCTTAACATGGGGATGTTGCCAGTGACCATTCCGGAAGCAGTTCTTAACTTGAGGAATTTGGAGTTTGGACAACAACAACAACAACAACAACAACAACAACAACAACAACAACCATACTTTAATTTTTTATGAGGGGGGCATGCTTCCACTGGGCAACACGAATACACGTGTCCTGCTAGTATAATAATAAATACGAAATCTGCATCAAAATATCATATTTATGTGTATTTTACGACCGAGCATTGTCGGGCGACCTGCTAGTGTATATATATATATATATATATATATATATATATATATATATATATATATATATATATTAGTGCAATTAATTTATTAAATAAGTAAATAAATTAAAATGACCGAATATCAATAAAATATTTAGAGCTTATGTATATAAAAAAATCATCACATATTTTATTAAATATATCTGCAGAAATAAACGAGACAGTCCGTCAGTAGTCATTCAATTTTTCTGATGGTAATCTTATTTCATAATTATATATCCCAACGATATCTGTATTAGGTTTTATTTGATGATATACTAAAGTATACTAATTTTATATTTAATGTTATATCGATTTATATTAATACGAAATTTACTTACGGTCCATGGTAAAAACAGGCAAAAAAGTGAGCGTCCGTTGAACTACCAAAGCGAGAGCAGAATTCCATTGCACATCCAATTTGACTGGTTTTTGCCCAAACCATCTATTCGTGAAAATAGATTACAAATTAAAACAAAAAAGATAAACAATTAAAAGAATACTGAGTATATGATTATCCTTATGTGATGACGCAATAACATACTTGTAAGGGCAGTTACTATAGCAGCTTAATTACACTTGCATATAATGGCAGCTATAAAGCGGCGTAATGACACTTACTTGTAAAAGCAACTATAGCTTAATAGCACCTATCAATGAAGCCATTGTAACAGCTTAATTACTGTAATAGAGGAAACTGCTTAAACAAGCAGTAGCACATCTATATTTGGAATGTTTTGGAATGGTCAAGAGGTGATGAACTCAGTGTTGCGGTTGGTGGTGAAGAGACTTTATATTAATAGTTTCGCATGCTGGGTACTCAATTTTCAGTAATAAAAAATCTTGTGTTTGTAGTTGAATTTTTTATATATGCCATTCTATTTGCATATGAGAAAATAAAATTTCCTCAAAATCAACATAGATTAGATAATTCCCCCAAAGGAACAAGGATGAGACCATTCCCTCCCAAATCAAAAGAGATTAGACTATTCCCCCAAAATAAACAGAGATAAGACCATTCCCCCAAATAAACATAGATTAGACCATTCCCCCCAAATCAACAGACATTAGACCATTCCCCCCAAATAAACATAGATTAGACCATTCCCCCAAAATAAACATAGATTAGACCATTCCCCAAAATAAACAGAGATTAGACCATTGCCCAAAATCTACATACATTAGACCATCCCCCCAAATCAACAGATATTAGACCATTCGCTCGAAATCAGCAGAGATTAGACCATTACCCCCAAATCAAGAGAGATTAGACTATTCCCCGCAAATCAACAGAGATTAGACCATTCCTCCTAAATCAACAGAGATTAGACCATGCCTTCCAAATCAACAGAAATTCGACCATTCCCCTCAAATCAACAGAGATTAGACCATTCCCCCAAAATAAACAGTGATTAGATCAGTCCCCTCAAAATCAACAGAAATTAGACCATTCCCCCGGAATCAACACAGATATTACAATTCCCCGAAATAAACAGAGATTAGACCCCCCCAAATCAACGGACATTAGAAAATTCACCCACAAATGAACAGACATTAGTCAATTCCCCGAAATCAAGAGAGATTAGACCATTCCCCCAAATAAACAGAGATTAGACCATCCCTAAAATCAACAAAGATTAGATCATTCCCCCAAAATTAACAGAGATTGGACCATTCCCCCAAAAACAGCAGCGATTAGACCATTCCCCTCAAATCAATAGACATAAGACAATTCCCCCAAATTAACAGAGATTAGACATTCCCCCCAAATCAACAGAGATTAGACCATCCTCCAAATCAACAGAGATTAAACCATTCCCCCCAAATCAACAGAGATTAGACCATTTCCCCCAAATCAACAGATTAGACCATTCCCTCCAAATAAACAGATATAAGATAATTTCCACCAAATAAACAGACATTAGACCATTCCCAACGAAATCAACAGAGATTAGACCATTCTCCCTAAATCAACAGAGATTAGACCATTCCCCTCAAATCAAAAGAGATTAGACAATTCCCCCAAATTAACAGAAATTAGACCATTCTCCAAAAATCAACATATATTAGACCATTTCCCAAAATGAACAGAGATGTGCCCATTCCCACCAAATCAACAGAGATTAGACCTATCACAAAATCAACAGAGATTAGGCCATTCCCCCAAATGAAAAGAGATGTGCCCATTCCCACCAAATCAACAGAGATTAGACCTATCACAAAATCAACATATATTAGACCATTCCCCCAAATGAAAAGAGATGTGCTCATTCCCACCAAATCAACAGAGATTAGACCTATCACAAAATCAACAGAGATTAGGCAATTCCCCAAAATAAACAGAGATTAGACCATTCCTCCCAAATCAACAGAGATTAAACTATTCCCCAAAATCTACAGACATTAGACAATTTCCCTCAAATAAACAGAGATTAGACCATCCCCCTAATCAACAGAGATTAGACAATACACCCTAATCAACAGGGATTAGACCATTCCCTCGAAAACAACAGACATTAGACCAATCCCCTCAAATCAACAGAGATTAGAACATTCACCCCAAATCAACAGAGATAGGCTATTCACCCCACAAATCAACAGGCATTAGACCTTTTCCCCAAAAATCAACAGAGATTAGACCATTTCAAAAAATCAGAGATAAGACCATTCCCCTAAATGAACAGAGATTAAACCATTCCTCAAAATAAACAGAGATTAGACCATTCCTCATAAATTAACAGAGATTAAATCACTCCCCAATATCTACAAACATTTGAAAATTTCCCCCAAATAAACAGATATTAGACCATGCCTCCTAAATTAACAGGGATTAGACAATTTCCCCCAACTCACCAGCGATAAGATAATTTCCCCGAAATCAACATAGATATGAACATTCCCCGAAATCAACAGAGATTAGACAATCCCCTCTCAAGTCAACGCACATTAGACAATTCCCCCCGAATTAACATACATTAGACCATTCCCCACAAATCAACAGAGATTAGACCAGTCCCCCAACATCAACAGAGATTAGACCATTCCCCCCAAATCAACAGAGATTAGACCATTCCCCCCAAATCAACATAGATAAGACTATTCCCCGAATTCAACAGATCAGACAATTCCCCCTCAAATCAACAGATATTAGACAATTCACCCTAAAATCCCCGAAATCAAGAGGGATTAGACAATTCCCCCCAAATCAACAGAGATTAGACAATTCCCCAAAATCTACAGACATTAGACAAGTTTCCCCAAATAAACAGAGATTAGACCATTCCTACAAATTAAAGACATAAAACCATTCCCCAAAATCAACAGACAATTCCCATAAAAATCAACATCCATTAGACCATTTCACTTAAATCAACAGAGATTAGACCATTTCCCCCAAATAAAAGAGATTAGACAATTCTCCAGAAATTAGACCATCCCCAAATCAAACGAGATTAGACTGCCCCCCCAAATCAACAGATATTAGACCATTCCTCCGAAATCAACAGAGATTAGACCAATCCCCCCAAATTAACAGACATTAGACGATTCCCCCAAAATAAACAGACATTAGACCATTCCCCCAAAATTAACAGAGGTTAGACCATTCCACAAATCAACATTAGACCATTCCCACCAAATGTACAAACAGACATTTTTTCACAAATATACAGAGATTAGACCATTCCTTTAATTAAACCGATATAAGACCATTCACCCAAAATCAACAGACATTAGGCCATTTCTCCCAAATAAACAGAGATTATACCATTCACCCCAAATAAAAAGAGATTAGACCATTCCCTCGAAATCAAAAGACATTAGACCATTCCCCCCAAATCAACAGCGATTAGATCATTCCACTCAAAATAAACAGACAATTTCCTCGAAATCAACGGAGATTAGACCATTCCCCAAAATCCACAGAAATTCCCCGCAAATCAACAGAGATTAGACCATTCCTCCTAAATAAACAGAGATTAAACCATTGCCACCAAATATACAGACATTTTACCATTCCCCCAAAATCAACAGCGATTAGATCATTCCACTCAAAATCAACAGAGAGTAGACCATTCCTCCGAAATCAACATAGATATGACAATTTCTCGATATCAAAAGAGATTAGACAATTCACCCTCAAATCCCCGAAATCAAGAGAGATTAGACACTTACCCCCTAAATAAACAGAGATTAGACAATTCCTCCAAATAAAAGACATAAAACTATTCCCTAAAGGAACGGAGATAAGACCATTCCCCCCAAATCAACAGAGATTAGATAATTCCCACAAAAATAAACAGCAATAAGACCATTCCACTCAAATAAACAGAGATTAGACCAAACCCCCAAATAAAAGAGATTAGAACATTCCCCAGACACTAGACCATTCCCCAAATAAACAGATATTAGACCATCCCCTAAATAAACAAAGATTATACCGTCCCCAAATAAAAAGATATTACATCATTCCCCCAAAATAAACAGAGATTTAACAATTCCCCCCAAATTAAAAGACATAAGACCATTACCCTTAAAGCAACAGACATTAGACCATTCTCATCAAATCAACAGAGATTAGGCTATCCCCCCACAAATCAATAAATTAGACTATTCCCCCAAAGCCAACAGAAATAAGACAGTTCCCTCAAATCAACAGAAATTTGACCATTCCCCCCAAACCAACAGACATTAGACCATTCCCCCCAAATAAACAGAGATTATAGGATTCCCCCCAAATCAACAGAGATTACACCATTCCCCCAAAAAACAGACATAAGACCATTCCCCCCAAATTAACAGAGATTAGACCCTTCCTCCCAAATAAACAGAGATACCACCATTCCCCCCAAATCAACAGAGATTACACAATCCCCCCAATCAACAGAGATTAGACCATTTCCCCAACTCAACACAGATTAGACCATTCCCCCCCAAATCAACAGAGATTATACCATTCCCCCCAAATCAACAAAGATAAGACAATTCCCCCAAATCAACAGAGATTAGACAATTCACCCCATATAAAAACAGCGATTAGACCTTCCCCCCAAATTAGCAGAGATTAGACGATTCCCCCAAATTAACAGAGATTAGACCATTCATTCCAAATCAACAGAGATTATACAATTCTCCCTAAATGAACAGAGATTACACCATTTCTCCCCAAATCAACAAAGATTACAACATTCCCCCCAAATTAACAGAGATTACAACATTCCCCCAAAATAAACAGAGATAAGACCATTCCCCCAAATCAACAAAGATTAGACCACTCCACCCAAATAAACAGAGATTAGACCATTCCCCCAAAATTAACAGACATTAGACCATTCCCCCAAATACACAGAGATTAAACCATTTCCTAAATAAACAGAGATTAGACCATTCCCCCGAAATCAACAAAGATTAGACCATTCCCCCAAATCAACAGAGATAAGACTATTCCCCCCAAATCAAACCAGATTACACCATTCCCCCTAAATAAACAGAGATTAGACAATTCCCCTAAAATCAATGGAGATTAGACCACGCCCCCAAATCAAAAGAGATTAGACAATCCCCCCAAATCAACAGAGATTAGACCATTCCCCCCAATCAAATGATATTAGAACATTCCCCCCGAATCAACAGAGATTACACAATTCCCCCCAAATAAACAGAGAGTACACTATTCCCCCAATTCAACAGAGATTACACCATTATGCCAATTCACCAGAGATTACACCATTACCCCAAATCAACAGAGATAAGACCATTCCTCCAAATCAACAAAGAATAAACAATCCCCCAAATCAACAGAGGTTGGACCATTCCCCTTAAATCAACAGATTTGAACATTTCCCCTCAAATCAATAGAGATTAGACCATTCCCCTTAAATCAACAGATTTGACCATTCCCCCCAAATCAATAGAGATTAGACCATTCCCCTTAAATCAACAGATTTGACCATTCCCCCCAAATCAATAGAGATTAGACTATTCCCCCCAAATAACAGAGATTAGACCATTTCACCCAAATCAACAGAGATTACACCATTCCCCCCAAATTCAACAGAGATTGGACAATTGCTCCGAAATAAACATACATTAGAGCATTCCCCCTAAAAAAACAGAAAGAAAAAGATTAGAACCTCCCCTAAATTAACAGATATTCTACCATTCCTCCCAAATCAACAGAGATTAGCCCATTTCAACAAAATCAACATAGATTACACCATTCCCCCTAAATCAACAGAGATTAGACCATTCGCCCCAAATTAATATACACAAGACAATTCCCCCACATCAACAGAGATTACACCATTCCCCAAATTCTCAGAGATAAGACCATTCCCCCAAATCCACAGAGATTACACCATTCCCCCAAATCAACAGAGATTACACAATTCCCCCCCAAAAAACAGACATAAGACCATTCCTCCCAAATCAACAGAGATTAGACAATTCCCTCAAATCAACAGAGATTAGACCATTCCCCCCAATCAACAGAGATTACACCATTCCCCCCAAATCCACAGAGATTACACTATTCCCCCCAAATACACAGAGATTGGACCATTGCCCGTAAATTAACATACATAAGACCATTCCAACCAAATCAACAGAGATTACACCATTCCCCTAAATCAGCGGACATTAGACCATTCCCCCCGAATAAACAAACATTAGACCATTCCCCCATAATTAACAGAGATTAGACCATTCCCCCCAAATCAATAGAGATTAGTCTATTCCCCTCCAAATCAACAGAGATTAGACCATTCCCCCCAAATCAACAGAGATTAGACCATTCCCCCCATATCAACAGAGATAAGACCATTCCTCTCAAATACACAGACATTACACCATTCCCCCGAAATCAACAGAGATTACACCATTCCCCCAAATAAACAGAGATTAGACCATTCCCCCCAATCAAAAAAGATTAGACCATTCCCCCAAATACACAGGGATTACACCATTCCCCAAATTAACAGAGATTAGACCATTCCCCCGAAATCAACAAAGATTAGACCAATCCCTCAAATCAACATTGATAAGACCATTCCCCCCAAATCAAACCAGATTACAACATTCCCCCCAATTTGCAGAGATAAGACCATTCCCCCCAAAAGAACAGAGATTAGACCATTCCTCCTAATCAACCAAGATTACACCTTTCCCCCAAATCAACAGATATTAGATCATTCCGACCAAATTAATATACATAAGACCCTTCCCCCCAAATCAAGAGAGATTAGACCATTCCACCAAAATCAACAGAGATAAGACTATTCCCAACAAATCAAAAGAGAGTACACAATTCCCCCAAATCAACAGAGATTAGACTATTTCCCCAAATAAACAGAGATTAGACCATCACTCCAAAATTAACAAAAATAGACCATTACCCCCAAATCAACAGAGATTACACCATTCCCCTTAATTAACAGAGATTAGACTATCCGCACCAAATAAACAAAGATTAGACCATTCTCCCAAAATCAACAGAGATTAGACAATTCCGCTATAATACACATAGATTAGACAATTCCCCCTAAATACCCAGAGATTAAACCATTCAACAAATCAAGAGAGATTAGACTTTTTCCCCGAAATCAACAAAGATTAGACCATTCCCCAAAATAAACAGAGATAAGACAATTCCCCCAAATCAAACCAGATTACACCATTCCCCCCAAATAAACAGAGATTAGACAATTCCCCTAAAATAAACAGGGATTAGACCATTCCCCCAAATCAACAGAGATCAGAATATTCCCCCACATCAACAGAGATTAGACAATTCCCCCAAATAAACAGAGATTAGACCATTCCTTCTAATCAACATGGATTACACCATTCCGCCAAATCAACAGATATTAGATTATTCCCAGCAAATTAATATACATTAGACCATTCCCCATCAATCAAAAGAGATTAGACCATTCCCCCCAAACAAACAGAGATAAGACAATTCCTCACAAATCAACATAGATTACACCATTCCCCCAAATCAAATGAAATTAGACCATTCCCCCAAATCAACAGAGATTACACCATTCCCTCAAAATAAACAGAGATGAGACCATTCCCCCTAAATCAACAGAGATTAGACCATTCCCCCCAAATCAATAGAGATTAGACCATTCCACCCAAATCAACAGAGATTACACCATTCCCTCCACATCAAATGAAATTAGACCATTCCCCCAAATCAATAGCGATTAGACCATTCCCCCCAAATAAACAGAGATTAGACCATCCCCCCCAAATCAATAGAGATTACACCATTACCCCCAAATCAACAGAGATCAGACAATTCCCCCAAATAAACAGAGATTAGATCATTTCCCAAAATCAACAGAGATTAGACCATCCACCCAAATCAACAGAGATTACACCATTACCCCAAACCAACAGAGATTAGATTATCACCCCAAAATCAAAGATTAGACCATGCCCCCAAATCAACAAAGATGAGACCATTCCCCCAAATATATAGAGATTAGACAATTCCCCCAAATCAACAGAGATTGGACCATTTCCCTCAAATCAACAGAGATTAAATCATTCCCCCCAAATCAACAGAGATTACACCATTCCTCCCAAATCAACCGAGATTAGACCATTCCCCACAAATCCACAGAGATTACACCATTCCCCGTCACATCACCAGAGATTGGAATATTGCCCCGAAATTAACATACATTAGACCATTCCCTCTAAATAAACAAAGATTAGAACCTCCCCAAATAAACAGAAATTAGACCATTCCTCCCAAATCAACAGAGATTAGACCATTCCCCCAAAATAAACAGAGATAAGACTATTCCCCCCAAATCAACAGAGATTACACCATTCCCCCAAAATACACAGAGATAAGACCATTCCCCCCAAATCAACAAGTATTAAACCAGTGGCCCCTGATTAATATACATTAGACCATTCCCCCCAAGTCAACAGAGATTACACCATTCCCCCCAAATCCTCAGATGTTAGACCATTCCCCCCCAAAATTAACAAGGATTACACCATTCCCCCAAATCAACAGATATTAGATCATTCCCATAAAATTAATATACATTAGACCATTCCCCCAAATCAACAGAGATTAGACCATTCCCCCAAAATCAACAGAGATTAGACCATTCACCGTAAATCAACAGAGATTATACCATTCCCCCCAAATGAACAGAAATTACACTATTCCCCACAAATCAACAGAGATTAGAGCATTCCCTTCAAATCAACAGAGATTACACCATTCCCCCCAAATCAACAGCGATTAGACCTTTCCCTCAAATTAACAGAGATTAGACCATTCCCCCTAAATTAATAGAGATTACACCATTCCCCCAAATCAACAGAGATTAGACCATTTCAACACAATCAATTGAGATTACACCATACCCCCCAAATCAACAGAGATTCCACCATTCCCCCCAAATAAACAGAGATTAGACCATTGCCCGTAAATTAATATACATTAGATCATTCCCACCAAATCAACAGAGATAGGACCATTGCCGGTAAATTAACATACATTAGACCATTCCCTCTAAATCAACAGAGATGACACAATTTCCTCAAAATCAACAGAGATTACACAATTCCCCTCAATAACCGGACATTAGAACATTACCCCCGAATTAACATAAATTAGACCAGTCTCCCCAACATCAACAGAGATTAGACCATTCCCCCAATCAACAGAGATAAGGCTATTCCCCCCAAACTAACAGAGATTAGACCATTCCCCCCAAATCAACAGAGATTACACCATTCCCCACATATCAACATAGATTACACCATTCCCCTCAAATCAACAGAGGTTACACAATTTCCCCGAAATCAACAGAGATTACACCATTCCCCCAAATTAAAAGAGATTAGACCATTCCCTCCAAATACACAGGGATTACACAATTCCCCAAATTAACAGAGATTAGACCATTCCCCGAAATCAACAAAGATTAGACCATTCCCTCAAATCAACAGAGATAAGACAATGCACCCCAAATTAAACCAGATTACACCATTCCCCCAAATTAACAGAGATTAGACCATTCCCCCCAAACCAACAGAGATTAGACCATTCCTCCTAATCAACCAAGATTACACCATTGCCCCAAATCAACAGATATTAGATCATTCCCACCAAATTAATATACATTAGACGATTCCCCCCAAATCAACAGAGATTAGACCATACCCTCAAAATCAGCAGGGATTAGACCATTCCCCCCAAATCAACAGATTACAAAATTCCCCCACATTAAAGGAAATTAGACCATTCCCCCAAATCAACAGAGATTACACCATTCCCCCCAAATCAACAGAGATTAGACCATTCCCCCCAAATTAACAGAGATTAGACCATTTCCCCCCAAATCAACAGAGATTAGACCATTCCCCCCAAATCAATAGAGATTACACCATTCCCCCCAAATCAACAGAGATTAGACCACTACCCCCAAATCAACAGAGATTAGATAATTCCCCCCAAATAAACAGAAATTAGACCATTCCCTCAAAATCAACATTGATTAGATCATTCCCCTAAAACGAATAGAATTAGACCATTCCCCCAAATCAACAGCGATTAGACCATCCCTAAAAATTATCAGAGATTAGACCAGTCCCCCAAATTAACAGAGATTAGATCATTCCCCCAAATCAACAAAGATTAGACAATTCCCCCAAATCAACAGAGATTAGACGATTCCCACCAAATCAATAGAGATTAGACGATTCCCTCTAAATCAACAGAGATTAGACCATTCCCCCAATTCAACAGAGATTACACCATTACCCCAAATCAACAGAGATTAGACCATCCGCCCAAATCAAAGATTAGACCATTCCCCCAAATCAACAAAGATTAGACCAATCCCCTAAGTCAACAGAGATTAGACCATCCCCCCAAATCAACAGAGGTTGGACCATCAACCCAAATCAACAGATTAGACCATTCTCCCCAAATAAACAGAGATTAGACCATCCCCCAATTCTAACAGAGATTACACCATTACTCCAAATCAACAGAGTTTAGACCATCCCCCCAAATCAAAGATTAGATCATTCCCTCAAATCAATAAAGATTAGACGATTCCCCCAATTCAACACAGATTAGACAATCCCCCCAAATCAACAGAGATTAGACCATTCCCCCCAAATCAACAGAGATTAGACAATTCCCCTAAAATCAACAGAGATTAGACCATTCCCCCCAAATCAACAGAGATTACACCATTCCCCCCAAATAAACAGAGATTAGACCATTCCCCCCAAATCAACAGAGATTAGACCATTCCCCTTAAATCAACAGAGATTAGACCATTCCCCTTAAATCAACAGAGATTAGGCCATTCCCACCAAATCAACAGAGATTACACCATTCCCCCCAAATCAACAGAGATTAGACTATTCCCCCCAAATAAACAGAGATTACACCATTCCCCCCAAATCAACAGCGATTAGACCATTCCCCCCAAATAAACAGAGATTACACCATTCCCCCCAAATCAACAGAGATTAGACCATTCCGCCCAAAGCAACAGAGATTACACCATTCCCCCCAAATTAACAGAGATTAGACCATTCCCCCCAAATCAACAGAGATTAGACTATTCCCCCCAAATCAACAGAGATTACACAATTCCCCCCAAATTAACAGAGATTAGACCATTCCCCCCAAATCAACAGAGATTAGACCATTCCCCCAAATCAACAGAGATTAGAACATTTCCCCTCAAATCAACATAGATTAGACCATTCCACTCAAATCAACAGAGATTAGACCACTCCCCCCAAATCAACAGAGATTAGACAATTCCCCCCAAATCAACAGAGATTAAACCATTCCCCCCAAATCAACAGAGATTAGACTATTTCCCCAAAATCAACAGAGAGTAGACCATTCCCCTCAAATTAACAGAGATTAGACCATTCCTGTAATGATCCGGTCCCTGTTTATTTGACGGTGGGTATTTACTCCTTTGCAGTTCTTGGCGATCCACCCTCCCAGGCTTTGCCTTCTCTCTTTAGTGGAGGGGTTATTTTATTGTTCATCGCCTGGGGCGCCCGTACCGGGGGGGGGGGCAATGGGGATTCCCTAGCACTTTTTGCAGGTCAGAATGCCATTATTATTATGGGTGAGGGCTGATTTCTTAATCTCACTTTCCGATCCTGGTGTCTAAGTTTTTGCAGTGGGAGAGGACTAAATATCGTTACTCTATCCGCATTTTAATGCAGTGGCTATAACAGCTTAATGACACTTACTTGAGTGTAATGGCAGGAAGCATCACATCTGGAGGCGCCCCAGTTGTGCAGTTTCTTCTCCTTAAACCAAGAATCCAAGGAATGTTTGACACGTTCATGCAGGGTTAGTTTCTTCCCAGTGGTAAATCCCAAATTTTCACCCCGGCCACCATATTGATGCCTAAATCTGCAGCGTTTAGTCCACGCTTGCGCTTCTCTGGCTAACTGTCTATTCCATTGCTAAAGAGTGAGATAAAGATATGCATGTATAAAACAAGGAAGATCATATTCACATGCAAATAAATATATAAATACGTATATGAGCAAATTGCACTTGACTTCATAAATTAGAAATAAACGGAAATATTTTAAACATACATGGGTGCTTCATGTTACCTAGAATATAAAAAATAATAAGAGCTTCTCGCCCGTCGAACATAATATCGCGGACTACTTTCCAACTGACTATAACCTGTCCAATGTAAAAAAAAGGTTCTTGTTGAGATGTCGTCTTAAATAATCAAATTCTATGCAATTTTCACCACTACTGATAATCACAGTGTTGTCTCACAGGTAACCTGACGGTCATTTACTTTTATTCTTATGTGGCTTTCATGACTTGATAAGCGGTGAGCCCCATGTAAAACACATACTAAGTAATAAATTTTAGTAAAAAAAACTTGAAAAATTTACAACAGAGGCTAAGAGTTTAATAAAAGGTTCATAAAAGATCAATAAAATGATGTATATAAATAAAACAGTAGACGTATGTGCATGTGCATGTGTCTGTGTGTAAATATTTAATCGATAAGTTACTGATAAAATAACAGGGAAATTAACAGGAAATAGTAATCATACACCGCGGGCGGGTTATAATGAGTAAAATTATTGTTTGAATGGATGAATAACGCGTACGGAAATATGTCGGCAGGTTGAAATGAAAACTATTTTAACTTGCCGACATATTTCTGTTACGTGTGCGCATGCGCAAATTCAAAGACACTTAGAAATGGTTTAATTGAAAAATGTTTTTTATCTTTCTGGCGTAAAGAATGTGGCTTGAGCACTAAATGTTTTGGTGCTGATTTTAGTTGATGGCACCCAGGTCATAAAAAAAAAACTTTTGAAATCAGTACTATATAATACTATTCAATAGGGGATTGGCTTTATAATAATAAATATAAATTTTTAAATATTTCATTTTCACCCCAAACAAGGCACAGTGCCACTTTGATGAAGGGAGTTACTATCGGGTACATATGTTGCAGAGAAAGGATTTGAACAGCAGGATATCTGCTAACATTACGCTTGAACATGTCAGTAGAGTTGGGAAAGCAGGAACCCGGAAGTGAGTTCTAAAGTCTAGCAGTTCTGGGGAAGAAACTACTAGAGTAGAAGGCTTTCTTATATCTAGAGATCACTACTGTGTAGGGATGGGATTTAGCTGCGTGTCAGGTTTGTCAGGGGTATTTATGTGGGGGTAGAAGTGCTTGTGGTTCGTCAGAGCACGCACCATTAAAATACTTGTAGAACAGAAAAAGAGATGCAATATTTCTTTAATGGGACAGAAGTTTAATCTTAGATGACAGTTCAGGACCTATCAGGTTGGCAACTCTCTTTTGAACCCTGTCCAGGAGCGAGAGACTAGTAGCAGATACACCAGGCAAAATGTGACAACAATGCTCCATACATGGGAGAATTCTGACCGTGTAGAGGTACAGGACACTCTCAGGCGTAAGTAACTTTCTAGCATGGTAAAGAAAGCCCAACTTCCTTGCAGCGGCCTTGGTAATGCTCTTAATGTATCTGTTCCAGTTCATGTTCCCTGAAAGAAGTACTTTCAGGTAATGTATCTTTAATCATAGCTATTGGTGGTTGAGAAGAACTCTTGTAATTATTTAAGCAAACAAGCTCAGTCTTGGCAGCATTAAATATGACCATCCATTTTTGTCCCCATTCCACTACAGATTGGAGGTCTTCCTCTAATGTTTCTACTATTTCCATAGATATGTGTTCATTTGTTTTCCCCTCGAGTCTGTTATAGAGCGTGGTGCCATCAGCAAGTATACCCATCTCAGAGACAATTTTATCAGAGAGGTCATTTATGAATATTTGGAATAATAAAGGTCTTAGGATAGACCTCCGAGGTACTCCCGCATTTATATCATATTGTTTAGATGTACGACCGGCAAGGACAACCTGGATTCTTCTCTTATTTAAGAAGGATTTAATTATGTATTCGTCCAGTGAAGACCATCATGTTATACCCTGTCAAAAGCCTTAGATATATCTACACACACACACACACACACACACACACACACACACACACACACACACACACACACACACACATATATATATATATAAATATATATATATATATATATATATACATATAAATATCTTGAAATTTTTTTTGTTAAAAAATCTATTGAGATATATGACCGTAGAATGTGTTTTGTGGGTTCATTCATAGAGATCCAGAAAATGGCCCACTTGAAGAACACCACCGTTCAAACTGTTAGCTTCGGACTTCTGCCTATCAACAACTATCTTAACAAACTTATATGAGAGAAAGGACTTTACCGTTGACAAGATATTCCTAGTTATTCCATAGCTGAAACTCCTTAGCAGTAGATCTTTATGCCAAACTCTATCGAATGCGTTAGATATGTTAATTAAAAACGAGGCCACAATCAATAGATTCACTGATCCTGTGTGATATTACTGTCAGCAAATCAGTTGTAAATCTTGCAGCACAGAAGCTATATTGTTTATGCCTGAGTAGATTGTTTTGCTAATGTGGTCCTCAATTTCACTATTCATCACAGACTCAAACAAATTATTCGTGACGCATGCGAGGCTGATTTGTCAGTACTGAGATGCAGAAGACTGACCTCCAGTATTTTACAATATCAAACTGTCAAGATCTTCCCAGATGT
Source organism: Euprymna scolopes (assembly GCF_053919585.1). Classification (NCBI taxonomy): domain Eukaryota; kingdom Metazoa; phylum Mollusca; class Cephalopoda; order Sepiida; family Sepiolidae; genus Euprymna; species Euprymna scolopes. The sequence goes on along the minus strand of NC_136483.1, from coordinate 25,565,437 downwards.
TAGGAAGTATCCTTCCTCAACAAAACATTTAAACAGCTCTTCAAGTATAGCAGCTAGATCGGATTGCAGCTTTTTGAGCACTATGATTGGAATGCCATCAGGTCCAATTGCTTTGTTGAATCAAGATACAACAAATACAGTAACATTTACATTTTTCAAACTATATACGTTGACAATCAATTGCAAGAAACAAAAATTAGAGAAGAATAAACATTCGCACTCTAAAGTTATCAAAACGTAAAATAATCAGATATTTAACTTTTTCAATAAATATATAATGCATTATAATAATAAATATAATATAATAATTAATAATAATAAATGTTGCACTTAAAAGAAAAGTAAGATTTGATCTTTTTGGTGCCATATGTTCTGTAAATAATGGTTTACCAGTTTCATCATGTTAGCAGCTTTCTCGCCTCTTCTCAGCTTATTATGATAATCCAAAGCGAATTTTGCGTCTTTACCAAGCGGCACTGTTTTTGCTTGAATTAACTCTGCGATGCCAAACATCAGATACAATAAGAAAATCATCTTCAACTGTTTTGAGATTCTGAAATAGAAAGATATGAAAAACGAATTAATTATAATTGATTTTACTTGTATTTATTGTTGATACGAAATTAATAAACATTTTTTGTGAAAAGTTATCTCGATATTGAAATTTATTATTAAAATTTCCAAAAAGTATCCATTTTATAATTCTCACAATGTTTCATATCCGTATTTCATGCTTCTTGTTTGAATATTTAAGACTTTACACTTTTGCATTTTCACACATTTAAAACTAATTATGAATTATCAATACATCATTTTTTAAAAAAAAATTTTTTATTCAATTTTCACCCCAAACAAGGCACAGTACCACTTTGAAGCAGGGGGCTACTATTAGGGAATCAATTAGCAGGGTCATTATGAAGGGAGAAGAGTAGAAAGATGTTTGTTAACATTACACTTGAACTTCTGCATATCATTGCAGTTGGGAAAGCAGAATCCCGGAAGGGAGTTCCAAAGACCCGCAGTTCTGGGGAAGAAACTATTGGAGTAAAAGGCTTTCTTGCACCTAGGGATCTCTACTGTAAAGGGATGAGACTTAGTAGCTTGTCGGGTTTGTCGGGGGTAGTTACGTCGGGGAGGTACAAGTGTTTGCAGTTCGTCAGAGCATTCACCATTAAAGTATTTGTAGAACAGGCAGAGGGATGCAGCATCTCGTCGATGGGACAGAGGTTGAAGCCTAGATGACAGTTCAGGACCTATCAGGTTGGCGACTCTTTTTTGAACCCTGTTCAGGAGCGAGAGACAAGCAGCAGATGCACCAGCCCAGATGTGACAACAGTACTCCATACATGGGCGAATGGTTGCCTTATAGAGGTATAGGATACTGGCAGGCGTAAGTAGTTTTCTAGCACGGTAGAGGGAGCCAACCTTCCTTGCAGCAGCCTTGGCAATGCTCTTAATGTATCTATTCCAGTTCATATTCCCTGTAAACGTTAGGCCGAGGAGTTTAAAAGAAGTACTTTCAGGCAATGTGTTCTTGCCCATTGCTATTGGTGGTAGAGAAGGTTTCTTGTAGTTATTGAAGGAAACAAGCTTAGTCTTAGCAGCATTGAATGTGATCAACCATTTTTGTCCCCATTCCACTACGGATTAGAGATCATCCTCTAGTGTTTCTGCCATTTTCTTGGATATGTGTTCATTTGTTTTCCCCTCATATCTGTTATAGAGAGTGGTGTCATCGGCAAATATACCCATCTCCGAAACAATATTATCAGGGAGGTCGTTTATGAATATCAGGAATAATAGAGGTCCAAGGATAGACCCCTGAGGTACTCCCGCATTTATGTCATATTGTTTGGATGTATGTCCGTCGAGGACAACTTTGATTTTTCTATTACTTAAGAAGGATTTAATTACATTATGAATTCTTCCAGTGATTCCATATGATCTAATTTTCCTTAGAAGACCATCATGCCATACCCTGTCAAAAGCCTTAGATATATCAAGGGCCACCGCTCTACCCTCCCCTGTTTTATCCAATGAACGGTATATACGTTCAGAAACTACAGTTAAGATATCTGCTGTTGAACGGGCTTGCCTGAATCCATATTGTTTGTCAGTCAGGAGTTTAGCAGCTATTAGGTGCTGGACTAGGGCTTGATTAACTAAGGACTCAAATATTTTGGCGAAAAGCGGGAGGAGGCTAATGGGGCGATAATTTAGTGGGTCAATTCTTTCACCAGAATTCTTGAAGACTGGTACCACAGAGGCGGTTTTCCAGCAGTCGGGAAAACAAGATTCGTTAAGGCATTTATTGTAAAGTTTAGACAGAACTGGAGCAACCTCGGCAGAGCATTTTTTTAATAGCACAGCCGGGATGAGATCTGGTCCACATGCTTTTTTGGTTGTACTTTATTAAATGGACTGCGCTTATATACCGACATTTAATATATATATATATAAATAAGCAATTCTATGTCAGTATAAAAATAGAAAGGAGAACAATGTATAATATAAAATCTACAATTAAGTAACAAAACCCATATTTAAAAAAAAGATATAACTGTTAGCTTTAAATTTTTCTTTCCTCTTTCAGAATATAATAGTCAACCATATGCAGAACATATTAAAAAATATTTTTCCAACATGTCATGGTCTATAAAGGAAAACGTGGAGTGCAAGCCAAATTCCGGAGAAATTTTCAACGTCACTATACGCCATCAAAGAGCCAAATTTTTGACAAGGTACAGAAATTCAAAATAGTCTAAGGGGATCTTAATCGGGTAGGACAGTGAGTACTATGACAGAAATGAACATTGATAAAAAACGAGACACAGTGACGACGTGTACAAGTTTGCCTCCAGCGTTACGGTGCCCATTCTGAGCATAATTTACTCAAAAGATAACTTTATTCAATGCGATCAACATAACAGAAACCTTGAATAATGATAATTCAAAGGATAAAGTCTAAAAAGTATCTTTAAATTTTATAAATGTGGATATAATTTAATAAATAATGGGCTCTGTTTTTTTTCTTGTTTTTTTTTGGCCGAGAGGAAGTGCTTCAGCCTGAAGTTTTATACCTAGACATATAGTTAATAATATTATATACGTATATCGGCGTTGCTCGGTGGAAAAATGGCAGAAATTTAGAACAGATTTCATTGAAAGAAATCCATTCACAAATTAAACTGTGATTCTATAACGCATTATCGTAAACTGAGCTCATTTTGTTTTGTTTACTTTTATAAAATGATCTGTAAGTTAATAATTCAGATCCCAACCGACCAAAAAGCAACCTTAATAAGCTTCCAACTCACCGCTATAAAAGAAAGTACATAAAAAATGTCCAGTTTATTACAATATGTTTTTTTTCAAGTCCAACGTAAACAAGTTCTTGATGAACCGTCCCTTTAAGTAACCAAATTTACCAAATTCCTACAACTAACGATTACTATTATATTGTCTCGTCGTACACTTATTAATCCTTATCTTTTAGTGGCCCTTTGTAAAAAAGAATAAATATTTCAAACAATTATGAAACAATAAAGAGAATAGTTAAAAATCGAATTATTTAACTTTTTAAAAGTTTTTTTTTGCAGGACTGGGTTCAGAAATTCAGAGAGTTAAAAAATATTCAAAGTCAAAATTGTAAATGTATTTGAAACACTTTTTTTCGGGTACGAGGCATGAAGATAACTTATCAAGATAACAGAAACTTTGAACAATAATCATACAAATGCACATGGTTGATGTCTAAAAAAGTTTCTTTACATTTTACAAATATTAATAAAATTCAGTAAAGTTTATGCGGGTTATGTTTTATTTGGATGACCACTCTTCTGTTTGTATTGGTTCACTCTGAATTTTCAAAGGGGAAAAAAACTCTTGTTCATTTCAAATGCGTCTTTTCAGCTAAAATCCTGATGTATTATAATTTCTTTGCATTTAACAGACATTTATGATTATACAAATTCTCAAAGTGCTCAGCTCTTCTTATCTTATACACGTTCATAAGTTAATAACAGCAAACATTTGGCAAAAATATGCATATTTTGCCCTGATATGCTGATGACATTAGTTTAAATGTAATAAATAAAGACTGTTACATCTTTATATCAATAGAAGACTTTTTAGTAGCATTCGTACATTTAATCAGATTCAGGATTTGGAATTTTTAAAATCGCAACATTTGGGGGTATCATAATCGGTATCTGAAAATGTATGCCTATTTTTCGATGCTAACCCGTTTCTTTTAATTTGGTTCTTTTGTTTGCTTTAAATTAAAACTTAATTTCCTGTTGTTGATACTGATAATAAAATGATAAATCTTAAATCTATTGATCAGCCCCCACATATCTATTGTTTATCTTTCCAATATGGAGTTTACAGTAATCCTAAAAGAAAATAACAAAGAACAATTCTCTGTCTAAATAAATGAATCAGAACTGAAATCGGCAATTGTATTTAAATCGCGAATTTGGAACAGAATCAATAATAGTATCAGAATTGGGAAAAATATTGGAATCGTCCTATAACTACATTTTAGCCCACTGAAAACGGGCACATGTTATGGAATCAGTGTTTTATGCCAAATTGCGTATGATTAAATTTGTGTTTATGTTTGAATTAATTACTAAGCCCTATTATTCCTTAGCTATTCCTAGAACAGATATATTATAACCGGTTTCACTTATCAGAACAAAGGTCCATGCACAATCACAGCTATAGTTTATAATAGAAAAAACTTACAAAGTAAATATGGTATTGTTCTGACTAATACATATTAAACATTATTATTCCCAAACTGCCTATTGAACGGACACCATAATAGTCACTCCCTGCACTTTATTACGACAAAAGTCTCTAGAAAATTTCAGCCAGAGTGGTGCAGTAGTTTCTAAGAAAATGTGGAATGGGTAAATAGAGATTAAGGGAAATATAATATAGAAAATGATTTATTTATTATTTCTTAAGACTTCACTTTAATAAAAAATCTATTTTACTTAGGTTTCTTAAAATTATTTAAAGGGAGTTTTTTAGTTTAAATTTCTCTCTGTTGGATAAAATATATATTCAGCTTTTCTGTTTTTCTTAATTTTTCGTTTCGTTTTATCTTAGAAAATTGTTATTTTCTCCCGAATGCCAGTTTAAGGACGTCAATTAGACAATCTTTAAAGTTTGGATTTTTCTCTTTCTTTATCTTAACGTAAGATTTCTTTCTTCTTTACTCTTCATTTTATACATTTTCTATTTTATTTCTCTTGTCGCTTATCTACTCCTTCCTCTATCACTACTTTTCGATTTTTCATCTTCTTTAATGATCCTCATTATTATATTCTCTTATGACTTTAAAAAAATTCTAATCTTAATGTTCATTTGTCGGTTTTTGCGTTGTATATCCTTATATAGCTTTTCTCTTTTTCTAATGATAAGCATTTAGCTTCAAAATACCATAGCCTTAAGAGGGATTTTTTTTACATCTTCTCTCATTTTAGAGCTCATTGATCTAATGATGCATACAATTCTATGTAACTTTCATCATTTTAATTTAATATATATATATATATATATATATATATATATATATATATATATATATATATATATATATATATATATATATATAAACTTACAATTAAGCCCAGCTTTGCTTGGGCCCTATGTACTGTTCATAACTTAATCACGTGTTAATGCACTTTATGTAAAATTTCAAATGTTTAAACCAAAAATTGTCTGAGTAATTTCGTAGAGACCGCAAAGGTATTTTTAAAAATTTTGACTCCAATTTTGACCCCTTAACATTTATTATTTTGGTTTCAAATCAAAATAAAAAAAAGTTTTACGCATGTCCAAGTTGCCTACATCTAAAATCTCAAGTCTTTAGATAAAAAATTGGCGGAGAAATTTGGTAGAATTTGCAAAGGTAATCTTTTTCAACTTTTACCTTTTGGAAACCAAATTTTCCCCTAAAACTGAATCCAATGCTTGCCGCATGTCTGAATACCTGTTATGCATAAATTTAAAATTTTAGACCTAAAATCGGCTGAGTAGTTTGATAGACACCGCAAAGGTCGAATCTTTTATCCTTAGACCCCCTGGCAGCTCAAATTTTAGACCTAAACCGATTAAATAGCTTTCCCTGTCTCTGAATACCCTTTATGTGAAATTTCAAATGTTTAGACCAAAAATTGGCTGAGTAATTTGGTAGAGACCACAGAGGTAAATTTTTTAAAACTTTGACCCCAATTGTGACCCCGTAACATTTATTTTCTTTTGCTCATATAAAATTTAAAAGATTAATCCATGTCCAAGTAACCTACATTTAAAATTTCAAGTGTTTAGACCCACAATTGGCAGAGGAGTTTGCAAGAGTTTTCAAGAGTCAAATCGTTGAACTTTGACTCTTTGACAGCCAAATGTCTGGCCAAAAACCGAATAAAAAGATTTTTCCAAATCTCAATACCCCTAATGTCACATTTCGAGTCACTAGACTGAATATTGACAGAGTTATTTGGTATGGAAATGTACACACACAGACACACATATACATTTTCACCTTTATAAACATATACATATATAAGTTAATTATCCAAATACACATGTTTCGTCATTTACAGCTATGAAGGGCGCGGTGGATACTAGAAAGCTGATTGGCTTACTAAAATTTCAATAGAAGATGTGCATATAACAACGACAAACAACAACAGAATTCGCGATTAAACCTGAAGAGTCCTAGAGTGGATGAAACGAGGAATATTCAGTCTAGCTTAATCGCCATATATATTTTATAACTTACTATATATATATATATATATATATATATATATATATATATATATATATATATATATGCGTGTGTGATCCATGTATATATATATATATATATATATATATATATATATATACATGTGTGTGTGATCCTGAGCAACTTCTGATCACCCTGCTTGTAATAAATATAACATAGATACCAACATAAAACCTCACTAAAGATGTCGTTTCAGGTATTATACACAATGTCGTTCTGAACTACAAAGTACAACTTACAGACAGATTTTTTCACTGCTTTTTATGCATGTGGATATGATGTTAATTGCTTCCTGCGCTTAATCCCAACTCATAAATCAATTAGGAAATAATTTGAAAAATAAAACAGTAACACTCCTATAAATGAATTATATACCGAATGCAGAAACTCAACACCAGTAAAGCAGTATCAATTTGATAGTGAACTGCGTCATTAATAATATTCGTTTGTAACTATTTAATCATTGCAAACATCACTCCTGCAATGAATATATTATGAAAGACAATGAATAATCAATTTTTTTTAATTCTTTAAATATTCCTCGATAAAGAAACAGAAACTTAAAGCCAATTGAACTGACATCGATGACCTGCATTAATGATATTTATTATCTGAGTCAATGTAATAAGTCTTATTAATATGCATTAAACCAAATTATGTTTCGTACTACTGCAATCACGGTAGGCTCTCTCTAACGTGCTAGAAAATTACGCACCCCTGAGCAAATTCTATATCTCTACAAAACTACTATTCGCTCAGACCTGGGTTTGTGCATCTACTGCAAGTCTCTTCATTTTAGATAGGGTCAAGAAAAAAGTCATAATCAAATACGCCCCACTTTATCGGCCAAGCTCTAACCTCTGTCCCATCGCTGCAATCTTGCATGCATGTCTAGTTTTATAAGTATTTAAATGGAATGTGTTCTTATAAATTTATAGTCCTTGTACTACATCGGCATGCATGCTTCCGACTAACTCGAAAAGAAGGAAAATTCCACCCCTTCACTGTTGATATCATTAGATGTCAGAAAAGCTTTCTATTATAATAGTGTCTTCTTTCGGATTGTTAAATTTCAGTAAAACTTCCCTGTCTCCTGCTTACCTGACTTTATTTACATGCAGAAGTTTGAATGTAATATAAACAGACATATCGCAACTGAATAATCCCCTGTTAGCCATGATCCCAAACTGTAGACCCTTATGTCCAATACGCCTTATTTGGGGATGAATAAGAATAAAAATATATTAAAGGATAAATAAATGAAAAAATGTTATTTTTATGTCAGTCCCTACTTCTACTTTTAGACCAAATTTTTTTATATTCATGTGATTTCCTTTCATTATATTTAGGCCAGTTTTAAACTCAAATAAAATAAAATTCATACCTCCACAAAATAGGACAAAGGAACACGTTAATTAAAGGTTAAATTACTTTTGCCTTCTAAACGCACGCTCATTGGCTACGGCAAATGGGTATTTGAATAACACGAAATCTGATTGGTTGCCTAACAAAGCCAGTACCACAGGGACATAAAGAAAACACGTAAAAACATCGATTTTATGCAATAGCTAGATGAATCCTCATGAGAATGAAACTCTGAAAATCTGTGTAGCTTAATTGCCATATATATATTTTCAACCCAGTTCTTTTTATGTATTGAACCTGTATCGAAGTAAATACTGAACATGAATACATAAAACAATATATATATATATATATATATATATATATATATATATATATATATATATATATATATATATATATATATACATATAAAATTTACAATTTAAAAAATCTGGAAAATGTAAAAATTTTAAAACTTAAAGTATATATCTAAATATTAACACTAAAATTTATAAGAAAATACATAACAGATGAAAACGCTCAATAATAGAAAGAGCATAGGTATATCAAAAGAAGTTAACATTTTGTACGTTATAAATAACACATAACAACATTTAGTTTTCGAACACGGAATACACAGTAAACGCAATTATTTCTTTATTCAAGGAAATCTAAAAGAATGGCTCTCATCCTCAGAGAATAAACAATAAGCAAAATATATAGCGGTGTAATTTAAGAGTAAGCAATATCTATAGAGTCGAGTTGATTGGAAACTTGATTGAAATTCGAAAATTCAGTTGCGTTTCAGTAAATGCAGTGGATATATGTCTATGCAGATCGTATAGACCTATATTTCTAAGTTAAAAGTCATGTAGCGTAGAAAATTATGGTTTGATAGGTAAAAATAATTTAGTTTTAGGGTTAAGTGCTAACATTGATATTAATATCGAGAGAAGAATAGTATTCCGCGATTTTCTTTCTATAGCCAGCAATTGAAAAGCGAAAATAACTGGGGAAATTAGGCTAATACTTACGACAGGCGCGAGAGATATTAAATTTGAGATTTTCTGTGAACTTTTAACTGAATAAGAATTGTTGTGGTGTGTATGTAAGTTGTGGTGTGTGTGTAAGTTGTGTTGGTGTGTGTAAGTTGTGGTGTGTGTGTAAGTTTTGGGTAGAAGTCTGATGTAAAGAAGTGGAAATAAGCATGCTTATATAGATACAGATAAATACATATGTATAGACATACACAAAGAAACTATGTATATAGATAAACACCCATATATACACATACATCCACACACACACGTATATATATATATGTGTGTGTGTGTGTGTGTGCGTGTTATTTGTTTGTTTTTTGTTAGCGGTACTTATTGAAATAAATTCATTTGTTTATATGGAAGGGCATTTTTACCTAAATGCGAGTTGAGAATAATTTTCCCTTTGACCAGTTTGGTACCCCCAAATGGGGAGCGGCATATTCAGTTTTTTTTTTTAAATACAATTATCCACTTACACGTGTTTCGTCATCTACGATTCATCAGAATGGCTGAATCTAGCGAGATTCTATAAAATTATATATATATATATATATATATATATATATATATATATATATATATATATATATATATATATGTAATAAAAGCCGAACATAACACGCATATATAAACACAGCTAGAATATTAGGGACAGTTTTAATATAAGGATATAGAATTATATTAGCATAGATGATAATAGATGGAGCGCGAATCTAGATTGAACTTACTTCAGTTTTGGGATTGAATTTTAAGACATTTAAAATTAAATTAAAAGCGTCTATTTTAGATTAATGATGTTATATTATGACGTAAAATCTTTATATATAGACACGTTAAATTGTGTGAATTTCGATCTATTGCAAAGTTAATTATAGTTTAAATTGGTCCGCGCTTAAGTTTAAAAAGTAAAAGGGTGGAACGATAAAAATATCGCCCTGATTCTAATGTCCGTTTGATTAACACAGTTTTTCTTTTTTGTTGCCGATCATCTGCTAGTTGGCCAGTTGTGTACAAATCCTGAAATCGATAGGTGGCTTCGATCATGTCTTAAAGTGACACAATGTTCAACGAGAGATACCGGAGATACGCCGCTATAAAACTTATGCTCTTACCAATCCAAGTTATGACAACAGGACCATTTCCAGCACCCTTAAAATGCAACGCTGGATTGCCACATATAACAAGGACACACCCAGGGTGTTGAAAACAAAGTTTCCGGCCACGGTCATTGTCCTTGGTGTGGATTAAAGTGAAGGCCATATCATGTCACCTCACACATTAGTGGTCGGCTTCACAAGTCAACACGAAAGTGTACCTGGATGTGCTGAAGAGTGTGGTGGTCTCCTGGTGCAACCTTAACCGTAACCTTAACTCTAACCCTAACCCAGCTTTGCTTCAGAAGGAGTGATACGCTTTTGTATCATCCTCTCAACGCCACCTACCCTTCGATCTAAACCCGCTAGACTACTTTGTTTGGTCATACGTCGAGAACATCACCAACATGACATCCCACAACAACAAAGCCAGCCAGATCTCCGGAGCTCCCGTTGGCGTATATTGAAAAGGCATACTCCCAGTTCTGGACCCGTACCAAGCGAGTGATTGGAACTGAAGGCGACTACACTGAATGTATGTCAGCTCTAATCAAGTTACCTGAATAGATGTTTTCAATCCCAAAATTTTAAAATACAGCTGTAGTGTTCTTTTCTTTAGGGTGACAATTTCATCGTTCCACTCTGTTGTTATTTTAAAGATAACTGTAAAGGATACTTATCGATTTAGAATATATTTTATCATCGAACAGGAAGGAGTAAGCTGATTATGTTGATTAGTGTAAAATAATATGGCTTGAGGGATTATTATACACAATTTTAAGAAAGAATTGAGGTAAGTAAGATTGTCAAACGTAAATTTATATACCTGGGCGGATATTTTATGGTTTTAATCGATTAAAACGGTAGACGTTTGACGACAAACACTGGTATTATTTTCCCTGTCTGTAGAAAATAAGGTTAGGAGAAAGATGGGGGAAGAACAGTAAAACTAATGGTTTATATAAGCGTATGTATGTTAAATAGCAGTAAAACTAATGGTTTATATAAGCGTATGTATGTTAAACAAAATGTATGGGTTTAAAAAGGTTTAACCATAAGGAATATCTCTGGGGTAAAATATTTAAAATTTTATTTATAAGGGGATCCGTAGTTAATAACTATGTGAAAGCATAACTTTAGGCATGGTTTGTTAAAATATTATCAGTCATCGATATATCTAAAGGTTTAGGGGGTGCATGGATCACTATTTGATTTTCAATTCGTTATATCTGATTTTTCATGTGCTTACAATGTAAAATAAGTTAATTTTTCAGGTTATAATAGTTTTATTCTGAGAGGAAGTAATTATGTTTACTGTCTCCGATATGCAAAATCGGCAGCCTGGGGTATATGATTTAGACTTCCTAAATATAAACCTATTTATGGAGAGAGATGTTTTTCAAATAAAAATGCTAAATTAAGATGTTTCTTTATTATTATCATTGCTGTCATTATATATATATATATATACATATATATATACATATATACATATATATATATGTATATATATATGCGTATATGTGTGTACGATGGATTTTAAGACGATATTAATTTTCTAACATGTACATATATACATACATATTATGTGTAAACAGCAAAATTCTAGATAGTCTATACAAGAATCATTTTGCTTAGTGGTTTTTTCACTGAGGATATAAACCATTCTTTGAAACTCCATGAGGTAAGAAAATAATCATCTTTCTTGTGTATCATTTTTTTTAAATACATATTATGAATTGTAATTTACAAATGTTAACTTCTTTTCATATATATCCATGTATGTGTGAGTGCGTTCGTGTGCATATGGATCAAATAACATTCTGATTCCATAATTAAATACAAATAATTTTATCTTTTGCAACCTAATTAAGGCGAATTGCCACTTGCACGAAAGCGATTACTATTTGGGATCAGGTCTAACAGGAGATTGTGGGTAGTTGGGTAGTGACATGTCTGTTCACATCGCATTGAAACTTCTGTATATATATATATATATATATATATATATATATATATATATATATGATGATTGCAACGTCTTATTAGTCCCTCAGACACTTAAAGTGCATGAGCCCTAAAATGACTTCCATCGCCACAGGACCATTTTAATAGAAAAATGTCTGAGGGAGTATCTATACACAGATGATGGTACGGAATTTTAGCTTTGTACGACAGCTCTCTCTCTCGGTTCAAAATGTTGATATCCAGCAATAAGCAAGAGCAAGGAAGCCAGCAACAAGTTAAACTGCAGACCAGCTTAATGCGGGTACTGGTCTCCCGCTTTATGGTTTTTTAAATCAGAGATTTACTTCTCCTAGAAAGATTACCTTCACCACGGCTTACTGGAACCCTTTCCACCCCAACACACACATACATACACACCAACACACACGGTGCTAGTTGGCTGTTGACCCGGAAAAAGGGTTCATTCGCCTTTTGAAAGGTCTTGTTTTTAATCCTTCAGAGAGACTAGCACAGGTCTGGTGGGGGGACCAGTTTAGTAGCCGGTGTCTCGACCATGAGGCAGGTCGTACTGGGTTACATGCTACCAGTAGCATATGATATGACTTGACATATATATATATATATATATATAATGGGTTAAGAAATTCCAACGAAAGAAAGATGTATATTTAAATAAGTGGGTAGTCACCAACAATGTGTATTTTTTAGCATTATTTTATTATTCCGTGTCTTGGTAATAAAATAGTGTTAAGAAATACACATTGTTGGTGACTACCCCCTTATTTAAATATATATATTTAAATATATATATATATATATATATATATATATATATATATATATATATATATATACCGTACTTTGGGGTAATTGCGCCAACTAAAAAAAGGTCTCTTTGTATGCGTGGTTGCCAAAAGAGCACCAGTTGGCGCAATTGCCCCGGACTTGGCGCAAAGTAAGGTATATCAACTGTGTACCCAGTTGAACGAGTTATTTAAAGACATGTCAAACTTCTGTTAAGAAGAACCAATCATATATATATATATATATATATATATATATATATATATATATGCGTGATGATTACCTCTCATATACAAGAGTTTGTTCTTTATTAAACTGTTATGAATCTGTATACATGTGGGTTGCTCTCTGATCTTTGATGTATACAGCAACACTTCAGAGGCCGATAATGATTTTAATGCATCTAAAATTAAGTTTTTTCTTTTTACATCATCAACGCCCTGGCCTCCAGCTAAGGAATGCACCGTGCTTTGACAAACTTCTGGGTGTGGCCATTCACCTCTGATCTGAAATGGGGCACATACATCAAATCTGTTGACAAAATTGATTGGGTTATTGTACCATTCAAGTAGATATCTAACTTCTGATGTAAGCCAAGTGTTTCCTAGAAAGGAGTACTGTTGCCACATCTGGGCTGTAACTGCTCCAAATATCTTATTTTGCCTTAACAGAGTTGGAAACCAACTTCGGAACCTGATTATCTGCAACCTCTTTCCCACAGTAGTGATGCTACCAGCCTGTCTCTACTCTATCGTTATTTTCGTGGCAATTGATCGCTTTAGCTCGTCTATGGTCTTCCCCTGTCAAACCTTCACAAAATCACTCGTCTAGTTACAACCACTGTCAACAATCTCACCCACTCTCTATATGTACCTAAATATAAACGTGAATTCCATGAACTAAGCTTATTTCCTAGAACTTCTTTCCCGTGGATCTCTGTTCCGCTGGTCTGCTTTCCAACTTACTACAATATAGCTGTCCTCAAGTCTAATATAAACAAGTTCTGCTGAGCTGTCTCCGTAAATAATGAGATTAAATAAAATTTTCACTACCAACGACTACTACACTTGCTTGTCTTGCTAACTACCTAAAGGCCATGAACCCTTAACCGCAAGTGATCCTCGGGCCTTAATAATGTGGTAACCCACTTTTTATATATATATATATATATATATATATATATATATATATAATGTCGAATAAAATAAAGTTTTCGCGCTTATGATAAATATATATAAAGATACTGACCTGTAAATTGTTCGAAGTCGTTTTTTCAATTATCATACATAATGTCGTCCTGAAATATCAAGTACAAATGGCAGACGAATTTCATTCAATCGTTTTATTCGTAGACATATATCCTCATTTGTCACGTGCGCCTTATCTCAATGAATTAATAAAACATATATAAAAAATAATTAAAACACTCCTACAAATTAATTTTATGAAAGAGACAGAAGGATTTATTTGCTCATTTCAATTATACGTCAATAAAGGGGAAGTAATTCGAAACCAACTTAACTCTCATCGGTGTTTGAGTAGATTGCGTCATTATTAATATGGATCTGAGTTTAATGAGTGAACGAGTCGCTAGAAGGCTTTTCATTGCATTATAAGCATCAGAATTTTAATTGAAGCAAATATAGTTTCTGTATCTTTCATATGTATTAAACAAATCCAATAATTCTATACTAAAGTTGGCTTCACCTACCAGGTTTCGAAGCCGGTTTTGAACTTTGTCAAGGCACAATGGGAAGGTCTGAGTAGCTTAAACCCAGATGTGGCAACAGTATTCTTTTTCCAGCACGTACTTTACTCTTAGATAAGTAGAGACTTGCATCGGAAGTGAGATATTTACTTGAGCAGTAGAATGAACCAACCATTTTTTCCGGTAACCTTGGCAATGAATTGCTTTATGTGCTCCATAGACATATTTATAAGTCAATATTATTAAGATCCTAAGATCATCTCGAGTGGTTTTGTTCACAACGATCTGTCAATGTAACCTCCGACGTTCTACATGTGTATCTTCTCGAAGTCGAGAATCTTTCTTCTAGTGAAAGCATGAATTAGTGAAATGTTACAGTCTTTATCGACCGTCATCCGATTCTCATTCTCCTCCTTAAAGATGTATGGTACACCACACACTCAGTTTCTGTAGACTAAAAGGCCTAACAGTATATTCATGTAGCTAAACACAAAAACGCATATTTTGTTTGTTGATGTGCCTACACAAATTGTAACGTTGTCATTACATTTTAACACGGAATCGACATTGTGTATGAAAGTCTCACAAAGAAAGAAAAAAAAACGACACCAGTTTTTATTTCAGTTGAAGTAAAAAGCATTTATTACCGGTCAATTTAATACCAACCCGCCAGACACGTATTTCCTAAGCCAGAGACAATATGGCCGGATTAAGGCTTTTCCACGCTGAGTCTATTAGTAGTTCTTTACTTTGCAGCTATGGTCAGATGTTATATATGTAATCTGTTCCACTGTATGAAGTCGCCAAAAAAACTGCTGGAAAACTGCTTCTGTAGTGCCAGTTTTCAAGAATTCTGACGAAAGAACTGACCCAGAAAATTATCGCCCTATTAACCTCCTCCCACTTGTCGCCAAAATATTTGAGACGACAATTAACCGAGCTCTAGTCAATCACCTTACAGATGCTAAACTTCTGATCGACCAACAATATGGATTTAGGCAAGCCCGTTCCACAACAGACATCCGAACTGTAATTTCAGAAGGTATATACCATTCACTTGACAAAGCGGCGAGGGTAGAGCGGTAGCTCTAGATATATCTAAGGCTTTTGACAGGGTATGGCATGAGGGTCTTCTCAAGAAAATCAAATCATACGGCATCACTGGAAGAATACACGACATAATTAGATCCTTCTTAGATAAGAGAAAAATCCAGGTTGTCCTTGACGGTTGTACATCTAAACAATATGATATAAATGCGGGAGTGCCTCAGGGGTTTATTCTTGGACCTCTGTTATTCCTAATATTCATAAATTCCCTCCCTGACAAAATTGTCTGTGAGATGGGTATTTATGCTGACGACACCACGCTCTATAACAGACACGACAAGAAAACAAATGAACACATATCTAAAGAAATGGCAGAAACACTAGAGGGAGACCTCCGATCCGTAGTGGAATGGGGACAAAAATGGATGGTCACCTTCAATGCTGCCAAGACTAAACTTGTTTCCTTCAATAATTACAAGAAACCTTCCTTGCCGCCAATAGCAAAGCCCAATGACTCTTTATCTGAAAATACATCTTTTAAACTCCTTGGCCTAACGTTCATAGGAAACATGAGTTGGAACAATTACATTGAGAACATTGCCAGGACCGCTGCGAAGAAGGTTGGTTCTCTCTACCCTGCTAGAATGATATTAACGCCTGAAAGTATCTTATACCTCTATAAGGCCACCATTCGCCCATGTATGGAGTATTGTTGTTATATTTGGGCTGTCAGCTAAACTTCAGCCTCTGTCACATGGACGAAATGTTGCAACCCTTTGCCTGTTCTACAAATACTTTAACGGCGAATGCTCTGACGAAGTGCAAGCACTTGTACCCCCTCGACTCTGTCAATTTTCAGTCTACAGACTCGAAATTTGATATACAGGTACTGATATGTGGGGAAATCCTTGTAATCCGTTTTCGGACAGAAATTTGGCTGTTAGGGGGTCAAAGTTCAACGATTTGACATTTGAGAACTCTACCAAACTCCTCCGACAATTCTGGATCCAAACATTTGAAATTTTAGATATAGGTTCCTTGGACATGGATCTAACTTAATAATTTGAGTTCAGCCCAAAACAATAAATGTTAAGGGGTAATAATAGGGGTCAAAGTTTTAAAAAATTGACCGCTTTTTAAAGATTTTTGCTCAACATACACCTCCAAACACCCGGGCAACGCCGGGCTGAAATGCTAGAATATATATATGGCAGTACAGTTCGGAAAGTAGGGCCCCAGAAGGGATTTCCAAAGTCTAGCAGTTCTGGGAAAGAAACTATTGAAGTAAAGGGCTTTCTTACACCTATGGATCTCTACTGTTTAGGGGTGGGATTTAGCTGATTTTTGAGAGAGTATAAGTGTTTGTAGTTCGTCAGAGCATTCACCATTAAAACAGGTGCAGAGATGCGACATCTCATCGATGGGACAGGGGTTGAAGCTTAGATGAGAGTTCAGGACCTATCAGGTTGTCGACGCTCTTCTGAGCCCTGTCCAGAGGTGAGACCAAATGAGACAACGGTATTCCATATATGGGCGGATGGTGTCCTTATAGAGATACATGATACTTTCAGGCGTAATTAATTTTCTAGCATCGTAGAGCGAGCCCACCTTCATCGCAGCAGTCTTGACAATGTTCTCAATATATCCGTTCCAAATCATGTTTCTTGTGAACGTTAGGCCCAGGAGTTTGAAAGAAGTACTTTCAGGTAATGCTGGCCATTGCTATTGGTGGTAGAAAAGGTTTCTTGTAATTATTGGAGGCGACAAGTTTAGTCTTAGCAGCATTCAATGTGACCATCCATTTATGTCCCTATTCCACTGCAAATTGGAGGTTTTCCTCTAGTGTTTCTGCCATTTCCTTAGATATGCTTTTTCCTGTCTGTTATAGAGCATGGTTCCATCAGTAAATATACCCATCTCAGAGAAAAATTTATCAGGGAGGTAATTTATGAATATTAGGAATAATAAATGTCCTATTGTTTAGATGTATCCTATTGTTTAGATGTACGAACGTCAAGGACAACTTGTATTATTCTCTTACTTAAGAAGGATTTAATTACCTTATGTATTCTTCCAGTGATACCATATGATCTGATTTTTCTTGAGAAGACATTCATGCCATAACCTGTCAAAAGTCTTAGATATATCTAGAGCTACCGCTCTAACCTCCCCTGCTTTGTCCAGTGAATGGTATATACATTCAGAGATTACAGTTAGGATATCTGTTGTTAACCGGCTTACCTAAATCCATATTTATGGTCGGTCAGAAGTTTAGTAACTCTAAGGTGAGGGAATAAAGCTTAATTAATTATAGACTCAAATATTTTGGTGAAAAGTTGGATGAGGCTAATAGTGCGATCATTTAATGGCCGGTTCTTTTGCCAGAATTCTTTAAAACTGGTACCAAAAAATCAGTTTTCCAGCAGTCAGGAAAGCAAGATTTGTTAAGGCATTTGTTGTAAAGTTTGGAGAGAACTGGAGCACACTCAGCGGAGCTTTTTTTTTTTTTAAGTATCACAAACCGGATGAGATCAGGTCCATATGCTTTCGGTTTAGGTTTTTATGATACCATGCACCTGAGAAGGGGTGATTTTCAGATCATCTAGTGTGGTGTCTGTCCGCAAAGGAAATTCAGAGAGGGAGTGGTTTGCTGGGTCCAATGTGAGGTTTGAGGCAAACCGACTGGCAAGCATGTTAGCATTCTCGGTTGCAAACAACCTCATGATTGTTTGATCGTGAGGGAATTGTTGACTGTCCATTATTTACTACACTGTTGTAGATTTCCCCAAAATCACGATTTCCTAATTTCTGTGCTTCGATACGCTTTCTGGTGGATTCAGTATATTTTCTCTTAGCTGTCACTATTTCTCTCTTACAATTACCTCTAGCTTCTATATACTTCTGGTTGAACTGGACTTATGTCGATTAAATCTGCGGTACGCATGCTGCCTTTGAGAAATGGTAGCTGCACAAGTAGAAGTAAACCATTGGGGAGAGTGGGGCTTGCTATAGAATTTCCGTGTGGGAACATGTGCTTCAATTGCCGTTTTGAACCATTCAGCGATCTTATTTCCACACTGTTCAGCGGGAAGAGAAAAGATATTTCCCCATGGGGCATATCTAATGAGATCCCTGATGACTTCCCAGTCAGCCTTTTTGTAATACCTTGTTGTTTTGAGCAGTGGCACTTCCGTTTTGCGTCGAAAATTTAGGGCTATTTCTACCATTTCCACAGCGAGATCAGCATTCTCGAGTGGGCTGTGGCATTATGTTACACAATCATCATGGACTGTGATCAGAAATAAGGTACGTTTATCTTGCTGGTCTCAGAAACGTGTCGGAAACATAATCGTCTGTGACAGGAATATACAGTTTTTTCCAAGGTGTTAATGTGAAAGCTAAGCGTATAATCTATGACAAGCGTTGTGCATATGTGCGAAAATTTTAAAATAAAATAATGTAAATGCTAGTGGCAAAAATTAACAAAAACTGGGTGTTCACTATATTAGAATGTTATAATACCAAATAAAAGCATGTAGCCCTGACAATTGCTTGAATAATTTACGAATAAGCGAAAAATAAAATAAAAACACTAGTAGGGCCAGTATTGTTCAGGTCCACCAATTCTTTTTTTTTTTTTTTTTTGCAATCTGAAAGTTATGTGTATGTTAAAGGTTTTAAAAGAGTAAACGTGTTCAATAGCTTACTGCGAGAAATGTGGGCTTTCTCTACCGTGTTAGAAAGTTACTTACGCCTGGAAGTATTTTGTACTTCTATACGGCCGCTATTCACCTGTGTAACGAGTATTGTTGTCACATTTGAGCTAGTGCATTTGCTACCAGTTTCTCGCTCCTGGACAGGGTTCAAAAGAGAGTTGTTAACTTGATAAGTCCTGAACTGTCATCTAAGATTAAGCCTCTGTACCATCGATAAAACGTTACATCCCTCTGTCTGTTCTACAAGTATTTTAATGGTGGATAGTCTGACAAACTACAAACCCTTGTATCCACTCGACGTAAATACCACTGACAAGGCCGGCAAGCAGCAACATCCCACCACTACACAGTAGAGATCCCTAGATGTAAGAAGGCCTTCTACTCTAAAAGTTTCTTCCCCAGAACTGCGAGACTTTGGAACTCCATTCCGGGTTCCTGCCTTGCCAACTCTACTGACATGCAGAAGTTCAAATGTAATGTGAACAGACATCTTGCTGCTCAACTCCCTACATAATGTATTTGCAACTTCTGGTCCCTAAAGTAGCCGCTTATATCTAAGTGGCACTATTCAATTGAATTAAATTGAATTTTGAAAATGTGCAGCGAGTACACGTTTGTTTGAATCGACGTATGCACACGGTTTTTTTCGTTAAGCATTTGTTTATGAAAAAGTTACAATAGTTTCATGTTGGAAGGACTTTCCGAGAGTGACAATAATATCTATATTAACCAATCTTTAAATTCATAATAATAGCATTAAGTTTACAGACCAACGAAATCGGAGAGGTGGAGAGAGAAAGAAAGGGAATTGGTTTTATAAAGTACGAATTATGAAAATCGTTCTTTCACACAGAAAATGAAACTGCTGTAAATTGTTGCGTGTGACAAAGTTTGGGGATTCTTATTTTTTGTCTTCGTAAGCGTTGATGTCCCAGAACAGGCTTGGAAGAAATGCACAAATCAGCATTTAGTGGAAACAAATATATAGAACAGAAAAGTATTTAAAACAAATGAAGTGTGTGTGTATACGTCTCTCTGACTATTACGCGTGCAAGCCTCGAGCTTAACATGTTTGCTAACGTCGAAAGTATATGCCTCTCGATTTTTATAGTAAGTGGAAGAGTTCGTCATTATCCATGAGGTTTATACATCACAGCATTGATATTGCACGAAAGAAAAAAATAGAAGCATGCACATTTCTGCATAATTAACTCCTAAGTAGATTATCTCCATATATAATATTTTGATTGCAGAACTTTCCCTCTGGACCAAAGTACTGTAGGTTTACAACAACAGATGCTACATACAAATTTATTATATCTAGACTATTAACTACTATTATGTAACTTTAGAACGCAATTTTAGACACATTTAGTTATAATAAAACCTACTTTTCATCCTCGGATCAAAACCATCACAATTGCAACCATCTTTAGAAGAAATAGTTCCTATTTTCTCTCTAAATATCAAGTCCTCCAACCACCGCCAGTCATCATCGGGAGTATTCTGCACTTTTGACAGATATGGTGTTTCACCCTTCGTAACTTGATCATAAACACATAGGCATACCATTAGCTTTCCCTTTTCCGACTCTTTAATAATAACGTTTCCCAGCCATACTCCGCGCAATCTTATTGGTTGAAACCGGACATACTTATATTCCGGAATTAATATACTGCCTACAGAAACGAACAGTACCAAAATTCTCTAAAATGGCGTCGATCTCTACAGAAGACAGTTATGTTAGCAGATAAAAAACAATTGCATACATATTGACCGCTCGTACATGGACACTAAAATAATGTTACCCTTAATAACTGGAACAAATGTGTGTAAGTAAAAAAAATAGGTAATTACGCATAAAACCAGACCGTTACTCTCAAGATGCCGCCGGGTCTGTCAATTGAGGTATGGAAGCACAAAATAGATACAATACTTCCGCTACTCTTAAAAACTGCTTACTTATATATTTGGGCAAAATATTAAGATATTTTTTCGAACATATTTAGGTTTTGTTTTTATTTTTTTCAAATAGTTACGTTTTTTGTTAGTGTATATCATTTAAATATACTTTTTCCTACATATACTTTATTTAAAACTGCGCAATCTATTACGATCGCTGCCGATTAAAAATATATGTTTCGGCTATATCATCTACTGGATTTGTACTTATTATGCTGTTTTAATTTAATGTTTACGTAACTTATGTGAAATATTCACATTTGAAAACTGTTATATTTTCTATTGCACATTCACCTTTTTGAAACTGCTAAAAGTGTAAAATAATCTGACAAAGTCATTGTTTTCTTTACATGTTTTTTTAATAGATGTTAAAAATATCTAAACAAATTCAAAAAGTATATATATATATATATATAAATATATAATTGCATAATAATTTTTCTTTTATACCTACAGACACTAGTGCTTCGTGCTTACCCAATCATCAGTTTAGGAATGACAATTTCTGCAACTTGGAAACTTCAAACAGGTACGAAGCCTCCTTTGACTCCATTTGGTAAGGCGTTATCTCCGGGCCACCAAACATATGCTATGGGAATGAAGAGAATTAAAAACTAATAAACGCACAGTTCGGATGCAGACATGAGATAATTCAGAGCGTCCGAACAACGAAAGTCGTGAACCTTGCATGAACTTTTAGTTCATATTTCCAAGACAGTGCTATTCCTTAAGTATTATTAAAGGGACTTGATTATTGTAATTTACTAATAATTTTCCTATAAAAACACCAGTCTACCCACTACTACTTACGCAATAGCATTGGTCAAAGGCAGCATGCATACCGCAGATTTATCCAGTATAAATTGACAAAAAGTTTATAGAAGTGATAGTAAAAATGAAATAGCGACAGCTTACATAGAATATACTGAAATAACCAGAAGAAGCATTAAAGCGCAGAAATTAGGAACTCGTGATTTCTGGAATATCTACAACAGTGTAGTAAATAATGGGCAATCAAAAATCACCCATTGTCCAAAATTCTTGAAGTTGTTTGCACGATAATCGAGAAGGCTAACCTGCTTACCCGTCAGTTTACCTGCAAATCTACTTTAGACCCAGCAAACCACTCTCTCCAAGATTTTCCTTAGCAAACAGAAACTACCTTAGATGATCTGAAAATAACTCCTTCTCAAGTACACGATATTATAAAAAAATCTAGACACCTAAAAACATGTAGACCTGATCTCATTCCGGCTGTACTATTAAAAATGTTCGGCTGAAATTTCTCTAGTTCTCCCCAGGCCTTTCAACAAATGCCTAAACGAATTTTGTTTTCCTGATTACTGGAAAACTGCTTCTGCAGTTTATAAGAATTCTGGCGAAAGAACTGATCCATTAACTTATTACCTAATTAGCCTCGTCCCGCTTTTCGCTAAAATATTTGAGTCTTTAATTAATCAATCTCTAGTCTACCACTTTACAGCTGCTAAACTTCTGTCTGACGAACAGTATGGATTTAGGCACGTCTGTTCTATTGCAAATATCCTAACTGTAATCTCTGAACGTATATACCATGCACTGGATAAGGCAAGGGAGGCTAAAGCATACGCCTTAGGTATATCTAAGGCCTTTAACAGGGTATGGCACGCTCGTCTTATAAAATTCAGATCATATGATATTATTGGACAGATACTTAATATAATTAATTCTTTCTTAAATAAAAGAGGAATCCAGTCTGTCCTCGATTATCGTACGTCAAAACCATATAATATAAATGATGGTGTGTCTCAGGGGACGATTCTTATACCTTTAGTATTTCTGATATTCATAAATGACCTCTCTGGTAAAGTTGTCTCTGAGATGGGTATATGTGATGATGACACTACACTCTATAATAGACACGATAGGAAAATGAATGAACACATATCACAGACAATGGCAATACCCCTTGAGGAAGACCTCCAGTCTGTAGTGGAATGGAGACAAAATGGAGGGTAACATTCAGTGTTGCCAAGACTAAGTTCTTTTTCTCTAATAATTACAAGACAGCTTCTCTATTAGCCATGGCTAATGATGCATTATCTGGAAGTACTTAGTTTAAACTCCTCGACTTAACGTCCACAGGGAGCATACATTGGAACAGATACATTGAGTGCATTACTAAAGCTGCTGTGAAGCTACCGTGCTAGAAAATTTCTTGAACTTGCAAGTATCCTGTACCGCTAAAAGGCAACCATTCGCTTATGTATGGAGTACTATTGCCACATTTAAGCTGGTAGCATGTTTCTAGTCTTACGCTCTTAGTCAGGGTTTAAAAGAGAGTCGCCTACTAAATAGATCTTGCACCTTCAACTAGGCTTCAACCACTGTCCTATTCACGAAATGTTGCATCCCTTTGACTGTTCATACAAGTATTTTAATGGTAGGTGCTCTAAAGCCCACGTACGCCCTCGACGTAAATACCCGGACAAACACGACATGCAGCAAAATCCTACCCCTACACAGTAGAGTTCCCCAAATGCCAGAAAGCCTTCTACTCTCCTCTCGGACTGATAGACTTTTTAATTCCTTTCCGGATCCCTTCTTCTCAGACTGTACTGACATGCAGAAGTTAAGTGTAGTGTAAACAGACATCTCGCTGCTAACTCCCTATATAGTTATTCCTGCAAATTATGTACCAGATAGTACTCCTTTACACCAAACTTACGTTGTACCTTTGGGAGGGGGGGTGAAAATGCAATAACAATGTTAGTGGTGGGCGATTAATCGGAAGCAGGAATCATTTTTTTATTTTGTTATCTTCCTTTGCTTTTAGTAATCATAAAATAATAATGAAGAATTGATTTTAAACTAATAGTAGAATAAAAATCAATAGACCCTCTTCAACAAGTCTATTTTTATGGTTGAGAAAATATCTACCCATTCAACAAGTGTTTTTACGGTCGAGAAAATACAACAACTCTATAGTTAATTATTTAGAGATTTATAAAACATCGGAATCAGAATCGGTAATTGTATTGAAATTGGGAAAATATTGGAATCGCCTCATCATTTATATATATATATATATATATATATATATATATATATATATATATATATATATGTGTGTGTGTGTGTGTGTGTGTGTGTTTTACTTAAAACAAATATACGTTAATAATGTATATATTCCATACGGCTGTTTTATTAAGATCAATAAAAATGATTTACACTTTCAGATCATACCCGTACCCGTCGGAGACCGAGTTCAAAAAGAGCCTTCAAAAGTGGACCCTGATATATGATAGCATGAAAGGTTATGAAAAAGGGGTGAGCTTGTAAAGAAATAACTTCCAATTTTAATGTATCAAAACGAAAGCATCATATGATGAAAAGAAAAGTAAAATTTTGCAGAAATATGTACTTTTATATCAACTTTGTTGTCTTTCGTAGCTAGGAGTGCTCAACAAAATACATGTTTTTAGAAAAGCAGAAAAAAACGGAGATTACATCATTCACAACCATTGACCCATTTCAATTTCTTAATTGCAAAGAGAATGTAAAACATGTAAAACAATATAATAATAGCGAACATGTGTCCATCTAAGAACTATTGTTTTTAGAATTGAAAATGAACTCGATCTTCTTATTTCATGACGAAGGAGTCTCAAAAAAGAAACATTCCTGGTGACGTGAGTGCACAGAGTAAACTCTTATAATTGTAGTGTCAGATTTTACACCTCAATAACTTCAACATTAACTCCTCTTATAATTGTAGTGTCAGATTTTACACCTCAATAACCTCAACATTAACTCCTCTTATAATTGTAGTGTCAGATTTTACACCTCAATAACCTCAACATTAACTCCTCTTATAATTGTAGTGTCAGATTTTACACCTCAATAACCTCAACATTAACTCCTCTTATAATTGTAGTGTCAGATTTTACACCTCAATAACCTCAACATTAACTCCTCTTATAATTGTAGTGTCAGATTTTACACCTCAATAACCTCAACATTAACTCCTCTTATAATTGTAGTGTCAGATTTTACATCTCAATAACCTCAACATTAACTCCTCTTATAATTGTAGTGTCAGATTTTACACCTCAATACCCTCAACATTAACTCCTCTTATAATTGTAGTGTCAGATTATACACCTCAATACCCCCAACATTAACTCCTCTTATAATTGTAGTGTGAGATTTTACACCTCAATAACCTCAACCTTAACTCCTCTTATACTTGTAGTGTGAGATTTTACACCTCAATACCCTCAACATTAACTCCTCTTATAATTGTAGTTTCAGATTTTACACCTCAATAACCTCAACATTAACTCCTCTTATACTTGTAGTGTGAGATTTCATACCTCAATAACCTCAACATTAACTCCTCTTATAATTGTAGTGTCAGATTTTACACCTCAATAACCGTCAATATTAATTCCTCTTATAATTATAGTGTGAGATTTTACACCTCAATAACCTCAACATAAACTCCTTGTTTTCTCCCCTGCATGTGTTTTTTTTTTGTTTTTTTTTTTACACAGTGATCACCACTTATCGAGGCCCGGGAGCCACTCAGGGATAAGGGTTATTGCAAGTACATTACGTTGGTGTGGAGATTTGATGAAGTGTTTACTTAAGGGCGCGGTTCATTAGGTATTTGTTAACATTGGACTTGAAGACATCCAAGTTGTAGTCCGGTGGGAAGCAGGCAGATGGAACAGAGTTCCACAGGCGTGCAGTTCTAAGAAAAAAGCTTTGTTCATAGAATCCACGTTTTGATTTAGGCACAGATAAAGAGTGGGGGAAATTTTTCACAGTGGATTCAGCTAGACGGGTGTTTTTCGTGAAAGATTAGCGAGGGGGGACCAAAGATTGGAGTTCAGACGAGCACCTGCCATGGAAATAACGATAAAACAAGGATAGGCTCGCAACGTCTCTTCTGTGGGAGAGAGAGGTTGCAGGGTAGAGAAAAGTGCATCCCCCACTAAGCCACGAAGTCTATTTCGTACTCTGTCAAGACAGGATAGGCTATTTTAGCAGCTCCTGCCCAGATATGGCAACAGTATTCCATCCTTGGATGTACTTGGCTTTTATATAGATAGAGAATTGCATCAGTAGTGAGATATCTTCTGGAGCGGTAGAAGGATCCCACCATCTTCCCAGCGACCTTGGCAACAGACTTGATGTACGTATTCCATTTCAGATCAGGAGTAAAGGTCAAACCCAGAAGCTTGTCAAAACACGGGGCCTCACCCAGACGAGAGCCATCCATCCCAATTGATGCCAGATGGGGATCAGAGCGTTGATGATGTAAGGATAGAAGTTTGGTTTTGGATGTATTAAAGGTAACCAGCCACGTCTTCCCCACTGAACCACATGCTCGAGATCAGAGGAGAGAGAATCAGAGAGAACTTTGTCATTTACAGCCTTTGATGTGTTGCCATAGATTGTCGTGTCATCAGCATAGATGTCAACGAATGATTTAAGTATGTGTTTAGGGAGGTCATTGATGTAGATCAGGAAGAGAGTTGAGCCCAGGATTGACGCCTGAGGGACTCCCGCATTTTTATTGCAGGCCTCCGATTTTTGTCCATCGACCACTATTCTTATCAGCCTATCGGAGAGAAATGATTTAATGATTGAGAAAACATTTCCAGTTATACCGTAGCTGGAAATCTTGTGAAGTAGACCCTTATGCCATACCTTGTCGAAGGCCTTTGATATGTCAAGAGCAATTGCCCTAGTAAGGAAGCTTTTGTCAAGAGATTCACTAATCCTGTGAGATATAACCGTCAGCACATCTGCGTTAGATCTTGCAGAGCGGAAACCATATTGTGTGTCACTAAGAAGGTTATTCCTGCTGAGGTGGTTGACTATTTCTCTATTTAATATGGATTCCAGCAACTTACTCATAACACACAGGAGACTTATTGGTCTGTATTGAGAGGGAGATGACTTATCACCTGAATTCTTAAATACAGGGAAAACTGATGAGGTCTTCCAGGGAGTCGGAAGCACTTCTCCTTAAAGCCGCGCTTAAATAGTTTTGTAAGTATGGGAGCGAGTTCTGGTTGAATTTTTTTTAACACTATAATTGGGATGCCATCAGGGCCAGTTGCTTTACTGGAATCAAGGTTCTTGATTAGCTTGGCGACCTCATGCACGGATATTTGTATGTTATCTAGCTTGTTCTGTGTTATAGGAGGAAATATGGGGAGTTGATGGCCTTCGTCGCATAGGGTAGAATTAGCTGCAAAATTCTTGGCAAATAGTTTGGCCTTGTCTGACGCTGACGAGATGACCTTTGGTCCATTGATAATGGTTGGGATAGAACGCACACTTCTGTTCAGGATCTTATTTGTTATTTGCCAAAACTGGTGGGAACCAAGCCGCTGATAAGCTACCTTGGATTTAACAGACTGGGCATATAGCTCTCTTGCATTTTTATTACTCTTTTACAGTGGTTGCTGGCAGTCCTGAAAGCAGCTTTTGTCGCAGTGTATCTATTACGTTGGTAGCTATGGAAAAAGTGATTTCTGTGCGCGATAGCAGCAGCACATTCTGGGGAGAACCATGGCTGGCTGTTAGGTTTTTGTTGGAATTTTTTAGATGGTATGAATTGATCTATGCCTACAATTAACCATTCGGTCAGATCTGATACTATAGAGGACACTTCCTTTTTAAACATGGAGTGCAGAGGTAAATCAGATATGAATGTACAGAAGCTATCCCAGTCAGCCATAGAGTATCGGTATACAGTACGGTGGAGGGGTACGTCTGGGGACATTACATTTCGTTTTTATCTTAACTGATACAACGGAGTGGTCGAAGGATCCTAGAGGAGAATGAACGGAACATGAACATAGCTCAGCGGAAGTTGAGAGAAAAAGGTCTAGGAGGCTTGCATATTGACCGGGTGTATCAGGCACACGGTTGGGTTCGCGAATAATCTGAGGTATTTCATAAGCAATGGCAAAATCATAACAAAACCTCCCCTCATCGTCTGTCTTATTTGAATGGGTCAGCCATTCCACGTTATGGACGTTGAAGTCACCACAGATGTGGATGTTAGCCGAGGGATGTGCAGACAGTATGTGGTCTATTTTCTCAGATATGCTCTTAAAGATAGTAACTCCGCTGTTGTGGGTCCGATAGAGGGCAAATATAAATGTAGTGGTGTTATCAAGTGCAACCCTGAAGCACATATAGGGTAAATTAGGATCTTCTCTAGAGATATCCCTGCCATATGGGAAGCCATCTTTAATGTAGGCACACATTCCATGCCCATGGCGATCTTGGGTGTCAGATTTAGCTGTTACGTTAGAGAACTCCATGTGTAATACAATGGAACTTTTTTTGCAGAATTATCTTGTTCACAAATAAAAAAAATGCAGTAAGGTTGTATCTTTTGTGTTTAGGGCAACTCGGTCAGCATTTTTGTTTTTGAAATAAATCTTCTGACACTTTTAAAGATGAACTCTAAGCTGTTGGATTGGAGGATGTCTTTCATGAATAGAAAATCCCAAAATACCAAGTAACTTAATCACTCACATTTTTTAAGGAAAACATGACCGCATCCGATCCCTTATCTATATATCTGCAAATTTATTTGATAGATTTCACAGAAGTGCAGAATTCAACGTTTATGTGAGCATTGCATGTCTTTGAAAGTAAGGGAGAGTTAGGTACAATCCACCTACTGTCGACTTCATACCTGCCAACCATAGTTTTAAAGCCACCATCTCCAGGCGATCTTCTCCTATAAGACAGATAACCATCCTCACTAAACTGAGTTCCAATTGGATAGCTTTTAGGATATCTTTTTGTGTATTGGTTATCAACCATGCAAGGTGAACTTTTATAGATATTACCACAAAACTAGTGCACCATGTTACTCTTTACTATTTCAAATAAGGTTGGATCAGTTTGTCAGTTCAGGCAACTCAGCTGATATAATGGAATCAATTTGATTGCAGTTTAATTTTCTGGTAAGCCACAATAATATATGTGCACGAGGCAAATCTCTTTTTTTTGCCATTCAGTTGCGTACACGTAGTATCGTAGTAGGCCAAAGATTTCTGATTTATTTATTAGATTCAATATTTCGATTATCTTCAGGTGAAACACTCTGGCCAATAGATTTTCTATTAATGTATGTTTGTCCAGGGAGAAGTTCATCTTGAATTTCCCTCTACTTTGGATTTGAAATGGATGTAATAAACACGTCTGTTTTTCTGACATAAGTCATTGCATCTTGGGTCCTTTTATGCAGATATAGTAACCTACCTGTTAAGCTAGAAGTTAATATGCATATCTGACCTATAGAGTTATTTAAATAATCTTTGAGATGTAGGAACCTACTCTTAGCTTGCTTTAATGAGTTTTGATATATATAAAGTCTTTCGGCTTCAACCTTTGCAAATCTATTAACTGCAATCTTATGGAAGATTTTTTGTACTTCTTTGAAGACGATTGAAGGAATTATCTCTGATCATAAAATCCATCCGCATAAAAATCCATCGGCATAAAAATCCATACATTAACCATGCTTTGTAATATTTCCAAAGTGATTTTGGGTCAAGTGAGTTGTGATAAGAGGACTATAACCAAATGTTGTTTTCCATTCAAAAAATATTTTTAATTAAAAATTAAATTCTAATTCGATCAATTAAATTATGAAAATATATGCGAAAAGTAAAGAAAATCCATTTCTTTGCGTTTTAAATTTTTAAGAAATCATTAAAAATATTTGTAAATAAAATATGTTTTATTCGTTAATAAATAATTTCAAGTGTAGTATTTATCATAGAAAAAAATTTTTCGAATGAATAATTAAACATTCAGTATCTGCTCTTTCTTGTCAGTCAGAGGAGAACAAATACTTTTCGACTGAAGTATTCTTGCCACTCACAATCTTTATTTATACTTCATAAACTTGTGTTTTACTTTGTCATACTCTATATACCTAATTATTTTATTCTTTCATTCATTTAATAATAATAAATGAATCGCCATCTAAAATATAATTTCTTTTCCTAAAATTAAAAAAAATTTGTTCGTAATAGTATCCAAATCAATTTACGTGACTGAAATAAAATTTGATGAATATTTAAATAATTTATAATAAAAAATGAAAGAGTTAAACTAAATGCCTTTAAGCAATTTTGATATTTAAAAAGAAATCACTTACTTAAAGGGGACAAGAACACACAGACAGAAAATAATATTGAATAGTAAATGAAAAAAAATTAAAAGGAATTATAGAATGTTGGGGGAAGCTTTATTGAATTCTAAATAAATAAGGAGAAGCTTGTTATATATAGTATGAAATATAAGATTATATATGGTCTTTAACATAGTATTGAGATTAAGGCATATATGTATTATAGTATTGTTGATGCGTGGTAATTTATTTTAATGGTTTGTGGGGTGTCTCTTTTCTATGGAGTGGGTAATGTTTATTGGTGCCACCTAAACGGCAAATGGTGGCTATAAAATCGCTTATAATTTGGGGGGGGGGGGCGTGCAAGGTTGTAAAACTGAAAGGTAATATGCGGCAATATATTTATAAGTTTCTACTGTTATGATATAGGGTATGATCATAAGGGGGCGGTCGGAGATTAGGGTGGCAATGACTATGAGTGCATTTAACTGAATGCAAAAGGTTAAGTATACATATTGATGTCAAAGTGGGGGGAGTGAGGAAATCATTACTACTTATGAGAGTGGTATAAAATATACCAAATAATAGTAGGATAATTATAATAGTATGAAAGATAATAGTAATGAAAATTATAATAATAGTAGTAATAATAAAGATGAAAATAAAAGAGAAGTAAAATTGAAGATAAAAATAAAGATAAAATAAAGATTTTAATTTTGTCTTTATTTTTATCTTTATTTTTATCTTCAATTTTAAACACCCTCGACACACCCGACAGGCAGAGAGATCCCTAGATGTAAAAGATCTTTCTACTCCAGTAGTTTCTTCCCCAGAAGCGCTAGACTTTGGAATTCCCTTCCAGGTCCCTGCTTCCCCAACTGTACTGACGTGCAGAAGTTCAAGTATAACGTGAACCGACATCTTGCTGCCCACATCCCTACATAGTACCCCAGTAGTTGTTGCTCCTAATATTAGACCCTTACACCAAAGTGGCAATGTGCCTTGTTTGGGGTGAAAATGTAATAAAAAAGTGGTTACCTATCTGGTACTGACCCAGTGCGTTGTTGCTTAACTACGTTGATCTGATAAGAAGCAATGTGTCAACGTGATTATGCGCATATATATATATATATATATATATATATATATATATATATATATATATATATATATATATATAAAGCTGAATGTGTGTGTGTGTGTGTCTGGTCACGAATAGGCTCCTATATGGTTCACTATTTTAAAGAACTGATTACATATAATGATAGATGTATCAAGACACAGGAATGGGTATGTTTGATCTGGCAGAACGGTGTTTCATTAAAATTTGTGGGGTCTTCGTTCGCGCCTGGTCCACAAAGTATGGAAATAAAAAAAATTAAAATATATAGATGTACATAATAATACTTTGATAAGTATGTTTTAACTTAAATAGGGATGGTATAATAAAATTGTGGGGTCTGCGTTCGCGCTTGGCTTCCATAGAATGGAAATAGGCACAAACTTTAATAAAGACTTTTCATATCTATCTGCGTAAGTATACTTTGATAATTATGTTTCAGTTTGAAGAAATATGGTATAATAAAATTATGAGGTGTTCGTTCGCACCTGACCTCCATAGAATGGAAATATGTCACAAAGTTTAACAAGGTTTTTTAATATACAATAGCGTCCAAAAGTTAAGGAACAATCGATCATTTTTTTTTAATGGCTTCTAACTTTATCAATGAAAAAGAAAAAAAAAATTTTTTGGTGAATTTTCCAATGTTTAATAATGGTAGTAAAAGAAAAAAAGGTTTTTTAATTTTTGATTTTAATACATATTAGTTTTTTTTACATATAAATAAATTTAATTAAATTTTTAATACATATTAGTTTTTTTTACATATAAATAAATTTAATTAAATTACAGGCGTCCAAAAGTTAAGGAATGAGGGAAATTCATTATGAAAAAGACAACGCACCGTGCCATAAAGCAAAAATAGTTTTAGAAGAGCTAAATAGATCCAATATTTGCGTTATGGATTGGTCAGCTCAGGGCCCAGACCTGAATCCAATTGAAAATGTTTGGAAAATTATTGGTGATAAGATCACAGAAAAAAACCCAAAAAATCTTAATGATTCATGGGAATGTATAAAAACATCCTGGAATAATATTTCACCTATAACATGTGAACGATTGGTTCTGTCTTGCAGCAAAAGATGCCATAGTGTGATTGAAAACAAGGGGCTTTTCACTAAATACTGAAAGGATTCTTTATTTTTTCATAATGAATTTCCCTCGTTCCTTAACTTTTGGACGCCTGTAATTTAATTAAATTTATTTATATGTAAAAAAAACTAATATGTATTAAAATCAACAATTAAAAAAACTTTTTTTCTTTAACTACCATTCTTAAACATGGGAAAATTCACCAAATTTTTTTTTTCTTTTTCATAGATAAAGTTAGAAACCATTAAAAAAATAATGATCGATCATTTCTTAACTTTTAGACGCTACTGTGGATCCACAGAATATTGTGATAAGTGTTTCAGTGTGAACAGGTATGGTATAACAAATTATGGGGTTTATCTATTTTATTTTTACTTTCATCATACTTTGCTTTGGTTTTGATACCCACAAATTCAATCCAAATTTACAACCATTCCTTTTCATAACCTATCATACTTTCATAAATCAGAGTCCATTTTCTGTCGGCTGTTTTTAAACCCAGTCAACGACGGGTACTTTTGCTAGTATATATATATATATATATATATATATATAAATATATATATAAAGTAGTAGCGTTCGAGTGTGTGTCTGTGTGTCTGTGTGTGCAACTACCAAGGACCAAAGAAATATAAAGGCCATGTGTGTCTACACTTTGCCTTGTGATGAAATATTAATGCCCATGTTAGGATACTTCTGCCAACGGAGACATTATATTCTATATGTACTTTCAATATATAGGATTCTTTAAACCACTTTGACATTATTGAGTTACGGTCATTAGCATATCACATTAAATGAAATCTATTTAAATAATTACCTCGATGATATTACTTATTCGACATAATAGATTTGCTTCAAATGTACTAATTAAAACATTTTCCATTATTTAGTTTATTTAACGCTAAGGTTATATTTGATTTAACTTATTATATCTGAAATCTGAAACCGTTTGATTTTGAAACCAAAAACCAGAAAACCAAAAGGGGAAATAACTGTGATAGTTTAATTGAAACATTACGTTATTAAATATTTCCTGTTTTTGTTTTCATTTCAAAATATTATTCTATGCTGAATTATTATTAGTCGCATGCAAGCGACTGTATAAGTCACTCCGTCGGTCGGTCTCGCTGTAACACTTTTGTGCTTGGCCTTTTTAGTTAAGATCAAAGGTCTGTTGTTAATAGATGCTGTTCAAGCTTTTCTTGGACTTTTGGCCAAAATCAAAGTGTAGTAGCTGTTCCGGCAGATACTGCAAGCAAAAACCATATGTGGGAGCAATCCCACATATAAGACCTTGGTCAATGTAGGGGCAACCCTTCATACCAATTGTCACTATCCAGCTCCTCTACTCCCTGGGGAGTTGGTCCCCATTTCCCCTTCACTCCTCACTTTAAAAATCGGCTTTGTGCCTAATTTGCTCGGTGGGAGAGCAAATAAATACCCTTTTCTTGGACTTTTGGCCAAGATCAAAGTGTAGTATCTGCCCAGCAGATACTGCAAGCAAAGACCATATGTGGGGGCAGCCCCACATATAAGATCTTGGTTAATGTAGGGCAACCCTTCATACCAATTGTCACTATCTAGCTCGCCTACTCCCCGAGGAGTTGACCCCCCTTTCTCCTTCACTCCTCACATAAAAATCGGCCTTGTGCCTAATTTGTTCGGTGGGAGAGGAAATACCTTGTCACTATTTAGCTCCCCTACTCCCCGGGGAGTTGGTCCCCATTTCCCCTTCACTCCTCACATTAAAAATCGGCCTTGTGCCTAATTTGCTCGGTGGAGGCGCAAATAAATACCAACACCACATATAAGACTTTGGTCAATGAAGGGGCAACCCCTCATACCAATAGTCACTATCCAGCTCCCCTTTTCCCCGAGTAGTTGGTCCCTATTTCCCCTTCACTCCTTACATTAAAAATCGGCCTTGTGCTTAATTTGCTCGGTGGGGGTGGGGGCAAATAAATACCCTTTTCTTGGCCTTTTGGTCAAGATCAAAGTGTAGTATCTGCCCAGCAGATACTGCAAGTAAAGACCATATGTGGGGGCAGCCCTACATATAAAACCTTGGTCAATGTAGGGTCAACCCTTCATACCAATTGTCACTATTTAGCTTCCCTACTCCCTGGGGAGTTGGTCCTCATTTCCCCTTCACTCCTCAAATTAAAAATCAGCCTTGTGCCTAATTTGCTAGGTGGGGGAGCAAATAAATACCAACCCCAAATATAAGACCTTGGTCAATGTAGGGGCAACCGTTCATACCAATTGTCACTATCCAGCTCCCCTACTCCACGGGTTTCCATTTCCTCTTCACTCCTCACATTAAAAATCGGCCTTGTGCTTAATTTGCTCGGTAGGGGAGCAAATAAATACCATTTTCTTAGCCTTCGGGCCAAGATCAAAGTGTAGTATCTTTCTGGCAGATTATGCAAAGCAAAAACCATGTGTGATCAACCCCACATATATGACCTTGGTCAATGTAGGAGCAACCCTACATACAAAATGTCACTATCCAGCTCCCCTACTCCCCGGGAGGCTGGTGCCCATTTCCCCTTCACTCCTCACATTAAAAATCGGTCTTGTGCCTAATTTACTGGGTGGTGGAGCAAATACATACCAACCCCACATATAAGACCTTGGACAATGTAAGGGAACCCCTTCATACCAATTGTCACTATCCAGCTCTCCTACTCCCCGGGGAGCTGGTCCCCATTTCTCCTTCACTCTCCACAATAAAAAAACGGCCTTCTGCCTAATTTTCTCAGTGGGGAATCAAATAAATACCCTTTTCTTTGCCTTTTGGCCAAGATCAAAGTGTAGTATCTGTTCTTACTACATGCTGTACTTATTGTGATATAAAGTGGGGGATCACTTTTCTGTATTAATTTAATGTAAAATTATCACCCACTTTACAACTAGTCAGTCTCAAAGCCATTCAAGTCATTCTCCAGATCATTCAAGTTGTTTTTGAAGGATTCCAGTTATTTTTTAAGCATTCAAGTTATTCTTAAGGTCATTCAATTCATCCTTAAGTTCATTAAAGTCATTCTAAGTCATTTACTTTTTATTTATTTAAGTCATTTCAGCCCATTTTTCGGTCATTTTAGTTTATCTTTAAGAATTTCATGTCAATCCTACATTCACGCATTCATTCATTACACGAGAGCACGCGATTAATGGCTCTTGGTCTTGTTTTTATTTTTAATCCGGAGGAAATTTTTTTCGCTTATTCTTAATTTTTAAGTAACGTTTTTTTATTTGTTAGAGAAAAATAAAACTAATGTCCTCATTTATTTGCATCCTCACGAGGGCAGAGTTAGTCAGGGACACATGTGTTTGGAACAGGATGGTGTGCTGTGTGATAGACGACCCCGTCCCCATGTGTGGGTAATGGTGGATGTATTTAATGGTAGAGGAATTGAAAAGCAAAAGGTCGAATAATGACGAAGAAAACATACCGTTATATATCAGCGAAAGAAATTCAATTTATTTACATAAATATACATGAAGAAGTGATACAAAGGACGAGAGCTCGTTAGAATAAGAGTTCGTTACTTGCGCTTGGTAGCTGCGAAAGGCTCATTGGCTAGTCAGGAGCGCGGTGGTGGCTCATTGCCACCGGACCGGTGTTTGTTACATCTTGACTGCTTGAAGGTCTAGCATGAAAGAGAAAGAAATATGGGGAACAGGAAGTGACGTAACTAGGTCGCTCTTCTGAGTTAAAGGGCGACAATCGAGTTAGCCTAGAAGTTCACACTCCCACACATGTAAACAAAATCCATGATCCCTTGCTCTTTTTTTGTTAATAAAATTTAAGCGATGTTGCCCAGGATTTATTATAATTATTATACCATAGCAAGTCTGTTTAATTGCCTGCCAAACAGATGTTCTTTATAATTCATTTAATATCTTAAGTTAAAAATGGTCAATTTTTACGACGTGACCCAGCGTCGTTTAACCCTTAGAGAAAAATGGTTAATGTAAAGTTTCTTTCCAACTCCTCAAAAAACTTGAAAATGACGACTTTTAATGGTTTTCGATGATGTTGAAAACGAATATCACATTGACATTTGGGACAGATAAGTAGTTTTCATAATATGAAAAATTACTTTTTCAAAAAGTGGGGGATCACTTTCCTATATACATTTTACGTAAAATGGGCACCCACTTTCTAACCACCAAATAATTTCTTCATATCATAAAACAAATTTGACTGTGATATTCGTTTTCAGCTCTACCGAAAACCGGTGCTGTTTTTTACTAAGAGATTCGTTTATTTTTTCATAATTTAGGACGTAAATAATGCGGTCAGTAAGCTTACACGAGCGGTCGGTTTACAAAAATATATTTTTGTTTTTCATTTTTTTTTTTAGGTGGATATTCAATTATAGAATTTGTATAGTTTTTAGTAGGTGCTTCCGTAGTTTACTTAACCGCCTTCTAATGTAAACACAATTTTTGTGAAATGGTAAACTGCAGAGGCACCTGTTAACAACTATACAAGTTGTATGATGAAAAAAGAACGAAAAAAGTATGCTTTTGTAAACTTACTAACAGCATAATTAGCGTCCTAAATTATGAGATGAAAAAATGAATGCATCTCTTAGTAAAAAAAAAGTGACAAATTTCGGGGGTGCTGAAAACGAATATCACAGTTAAATTTGTTTTATGATATGAAGAAATTACTGGGTGACCAGAAAGTGGGTGCTCATTTTACATTAAATTTATATAAGAGAGTGATACCCCACTTTTTGAAAAAGTAATTTCTTCATATCATGAAAACTACTTATCTGCCCAAAATTTAAACGTAATATTCGTTTTCAGCACTACCGAAAACCATTAAAAGTCGTCATTTTAAAGTTTTTGAGGGAGTTGGAAAGAAACTTGACATTGACCAAAAAATTAAGACCTGGTTTTTTGTGGCCGAATACACTTAATCAGTCTTTATAAATAATATAAAAGAAGAAATTTTGAAAAAAAAAAAAAGTTAACATTTTAGCGTAGGGGATAAATTTTCTATATAAATTTAACGTAAAATGAGCACCCACTCTTTGGCCACAAAGCGTTCAACTAGACATGTCATCTCTAGCATTTTTTTTTTTCAAGTTTGGCGATCGAGGCGGGGGACAAAACATGACAAATACAAAATTTTTTTAGTTTTTCTGTGGTAGTTTTCTGTAGTATTTAATAATGCATCACCTAGCGGTTAGAAATTCCTTCATTTTTGTCTCTAAAAAAGATACCGACTTTTTAAACGATCGTAAAATTTCCTACGTATATAATGGCTTTTGAAATTTAACGATCGTTTAAAAATATAATGAAACGGAATATAATGGCTTTACGGCTTTTAAGTGAAACAAACAAACAAACAAAAAAAATACACAACAGAAACATGAAAGCGTTTTTTTTTTAAATAAGCAGTTTATTACAAATTTTCTTTCTCTAACATCAAATTTAATCCAGCGTATCGAGTATTTTATGTCTCATCTTTTAACACACATTGCATGATTTTTTACAATGTTTTTTAATAAATTTACAAAGATTGAGAAAAAGTCCGGACAGTTTATTGCAGACTGATGTAGAGAGAATGTTCACACAAGAGGCTACAAAAAGAAAAGAAATAAAAGTAAATACTTGAAATATTTTAGAAAAAAATCGTTGGATATAAATGTTAAAACTTCATCTTAAAGAAATTAA